>NC_073302.1:226048216-226175716 GCF_027595985.1 Sorex araneus
GTAGTCCATAGTCCCTAACTTCCTCTTACTATATAGATTTGTTCTGAGCTGTGATTGCATTTCTCTGACATCATTATTTTCTCTTTCTCAATTCTTGACACCTGGTAAATCTTTGACTTTACTCGTATTCAGAGATGTCTTGGCTATTTATTCCCTTTTACCTTCCCACAAAAGTTTAGAATGTGTATGATCAAGTTCAGCCAAAAACTGACCAGAGTTCTGAATGGATTTTATCATTAGATTTATTTTGAGAAATGTATTAACAATTGCCTATGAAGGTTAAGGTACCAATTTATCTGTGTAATCTTGTATATATCATACATTTACCTATATTTGATTTGTTCACTTTTGTGTTTGAGATTGCCATTGGGGTTCATATTTGCTTCTATTTTTATGATTTTACAATAATTCTCTTCAACAACACAAACACTGCTTTTTTTGTCTTAAACTCATTTGGTATGATTTTAATATTGCTATCCCACTTTCTTTAGATCACCACTTGCATGTGTATTTTATTGTTTTCTCTACATCATTCTTTCATCTTTTATTTTAGGTGTGTCTTCTTTAAACATTACAGAATCCACAGCTGGATTAAAAATATGATAATACTTATAAATTAATGTCAAGTTAGATAATTCATGCAAATTGTACTATTGAGATACTAAAAATACTTTGTGCTACTTATTTACATTCCTCTCCCCCTGCTCTTTGTCTTCATTTGAGTTTTGCAAATAAAATTGATATTTCAGTTTTTATTCCATCCTCTGTACCCAACCATGGTTTAGAAGTTACATAATCTGTTTATTTCTTTTAGTGGACCATTAAAATTTTAAAATACTTATTTGACTTAAGGGCGATTGTTAATGTTTTTACTATTATTCTTAATAACAAAACCTTCAGAAATCTTTAGAACTCTGATTCCTCTCTCTTTCATTTTGTTGCTGTTGGGAATTCTAGTTTCACTTCTTCTTCTGTTAAATAATTTTATTGAGCCAGAGGGAGAGCTGAATGGGTTGGATCCAGGCTTTGCATGCAGGAGTTCTGGGTTTGATTCCTGGGACCGCATGGTCTCTGAGCACTGTCCAGGGCCACTGTCGAGGTCTTTGAGCCCAAAGTAGTCTGCGAATCACCAGTGGGTTCCCAGCAAAACGCGAATCAATAGTCGATTCACTGACATATAATAGATGTGACATACTGATATATTTAAAGCAGAAGAGATAAGTAAGTGTACACGCCTCAGGAAAATAAAAGAATAAACAATCACTCTGCTTTTAGTCCCCCTCTCACCCATAATCACCATGGTTATCTCATACTGCAGATATTTGTTGGTTTGTCCAAGTATTTATTTTTATTATTTATGTACTTGCTCTTCACCTTATGCTTTTCATCCAGGTTAATTTCTTTAGTTCTTGAGGGACCTTTGGTTTCTTAGTGAGGATCTCTGATTATGGATTCTGTTCTTTAAAATAAATTTAAACATTTTAAAATATGTTCCAACCCTGGCAGTTCTCAACGTGCACTGGGGCCACTGTTCATGGCTGGACTCAGCATGGGCCAGCAGTGCTCGGGCTGTCTGGGAGTGCTCACACTGAATCCATGCATTTCCTTGCTCTTGCCCGGCACATGCTCTGCCCCTTGTGTGTTCTTCCCAGCTTCTGTATTTTTCTTTTTCAGATGTTATTATTTTACCCTCACATTTAAATGAGATTTTATCTGAGTAGACAACTCTCAGTTAACTTTCCCTTTCATATTTTGAAGATATTTGAAATTTGGAAGAATTTGCAGTTCTATTTCCCCACCCTTCGATCGCCATAGCTGTGGAGAATCCGGCCGTGGGCAGTTCTCATCCTGTTGTGGGCAATTGTTTCTCTTCTCCTATTCTTTCAGCAGTTTTCAACCTTTCTGCCATGGTGAAAGGAGGTTAATATTTCTCAAACCTCTAAAGTAGAAGTGAGAATGATTATTTATGATAGCAATATTTATATGTCAATATTCATCTTAGCGCCAGTCTGAGATCCAGGCCTACCATATGTTAAATAGCAATTAAATCATTCTTTGTAGACTGGCAGGAAATATCTACACATCAACCTTGGTCCTTGCACTAGTACTTGGAATTGCAATCTTAATTTTTATATATTTTTTTCTAAAAAAACTTTTATGGGGCTGAAGCAACAGTACACAGGTAAGGTGTTTGCCTTGCAGGTGGCTCACCAGGGTCCATTACCTGGCACCACCAGGACTGATTCCTGAATATAGAGACAGGAATAAGCTAGGGTGGCCCCCAAACAAATAAAAAATTACATAGTTTAGGTGATAGGTGTTCAAGTTTCTGATGTTGATGTACAAAATTACTGCCTGCCCCACCACCAAAGTGTCCATGTTTCCCGTACATAACTATGTTTACTCTGATCCGATGTTCTTTTCCCTCAGACATCCCCCAATTATTTGCTGACTGACAGTTATTGTGTTGGTGCAAACTGTTACCCCTTAGCACCACCTGCTCCAGATCCTCCACTCATGCTCCCATATTATTCTAGTCAGCCAAGTTGTTCACCCTCTTCTAGTATCCGCTAATCTGGCACTATATTCCAGTCTTTAAGGTCAATAAATATTGTTCATACCTTTGATTTTTTTCTATATACCACAGGTGAGTGAGCTCATTATGCATTTGTCTTGTCTCTGGCTTATATCGCCCAGCACAATGCCCACAATTCCATTCAAATTGCAAAAAGCTGCATAACTTAGTTTTTTCAGTGGCAGTTTAGTGTTCCACTGTAAAAAATAACAAACGAACACGCACGCGCAGAAGGGGGTAAAGTGTTGTGTGTTGTTCGTGGACTCTCAGGGCGGTGCTGCTCTCTCTCTCACCACTGGCATTTGGTGCTCTCGAGCCTCTGTGTATGGACCGGATCAGGATGGCTCTGCTTCTGTGTGTGCCGCTGTGCTCTCTTCTGTCTGCCTCTGTCTCTGTCGTCTCTCCTCTGGTCTCTTCCGATCTCTCTTTTCCCGATTTCTCTCTCCAGAACCCTTCTGCTTCAGTCTCTGGAGCCCTTCTCGCTCTCACTTCTCACTTGCTTTGTGCTCTTTCTTTTCCCTGCTTCTGGCTCTGATAATTCTCTTTTGCTCTGTGCTCTGCTTCTGTGTCTTCTCTCCTCTGTGTCTTCTGTCTTCCTTCTGTGTCTTCTCTCTTCTTTCTGTGTCTTCTCTCCCTACTTCTCTTACAGTCTTAGTTTATATAGCAATCACATAGGGTCATGACACAAAGATGGGTTGAACATTAACAAATCAACAAAGAGGGGCAAGACCACTCCTCCAGGAAATTAACAAAATCTCATCTAAGGATTACTTCAGATTACTAGGAGATTCGCTTAAGAGTGGGATCCCATCCAGGGTGTGTTGCTTTCTTCTTTCCTCAGCTAGTAACCCACTTAAATAGTTGTAGTAAATCTACTTCTAATATTTCTATCAATGTCATTCTGTATAAGCACAGTAAGAGATACATCAAACTTAGTTTCGTTCTTTCTGAGGACATCTCACTATATATTCTAGACCACAGTCCTCAGACCAGGTTAGTCTTCCTAACCCCAGCAGGGTCCTAGTCTCATCGTCACTTGTGGATCACAACAGCATTTGTCTATGACCATGCTCTCAACTTATAGTTGAGTGTTGTGGTGCTTTGGCCTGGCCCATTTTGATGCCAGGGTAGCTCACAACTTGCCCTGGGTCCATGCTTTTGGGGTGCTAGGAACTAAGGGCAACTGAGTTGAGAAAGCAGATGCTCAGGAGTAAATATTATTGGAGTCAATCAGCTCCCAAGTTACAAAGCATAATATTAACTGTCTTCCTGTGTCCATACAGAAAGGACATTTCTTTAAGGTAAACTAAGTTCCCTGCAGCAAGGCTAAAAGGACAAACCCAATGTTATCCTACATTCCATTGTTTGTATGTTCCACAAATTCTTGATCCATTCATCTGTCAAAACCACAGTTTTTCTTTTTGCTTATTTTGGGGTCATATCCAACGGTGTTCGGGGCTTACTACTGGCTCTGCATGGGATGCCAAGGAATTGAACCTGGGGCAGCCATGAGTGAGGCAAGTGTACTATCTTGTACTATCCTGCTGAAATCTATCTCCAGCTCCTAAAGCCATGGATTTTAGAGATGATTTTTGTTATTTATGGCATGCAGGCTCATACTGTTGTTGTCTTTTTTTGCATGGATTTTTCTTGTCACTGCTATATTTATTAGCAATTTTGCAAATAGGATGTGCAGGGGCTCTGAGCAAATACTCTGAGTGGGGTTCTTAATCATAAAAATCAGCGTGTTTGCATCATT
Source organism: Sorex araneus (assembly GCF_027595985.1). Lineage (NCBI taxonomy): Eukaryota > Metazoa > Chordata > Mammalia > Eulipotyphla > Soricidae > Sorex > Sorex araneus. The sequence continues at coordinate 226,052,551 of NC_073302.1, forward strand.
CTGCGCCTCCTTAGTAACTCCCAGCTTCAGTCTCAATGCCCCTGGCTATGCTCAGGCACCAAGCATGACTCCCAGGAGGCAGGCACCATCCTCTGTCCTTGCTATGGCTGTGCACTGGAGGTGACTCCCTGACTCCAAGTCTTAAGGCCGGGGTGAAGGTGAATGCTGCACATGTTCGTTGAAAGACCCCCCTATTGAGTCTGCCCTGCCCACTTCCTGGCAGCTGAGACATTCCCCGGTTGGGAAAGTGAGGTACTCTCAGCTCCCATCTGGGGCACAGATGGCTCCATGAGACTCCATGAGGGGTCTCCAAATGCTTTTGTTAGAACACCCTACGGGAGGTATTTATATTTAATGACAGCTTCTGACTTCAACCTACAGAGTTTCTGTTTAGGAGGGATGCTAGTGTCTATGTCCCCATCAAGATAAGAGATGACATCTAAAAAATTGAAGTGTTACATGGATGAAAACAATAGTAGTGGGAAACTTCAACACATCACTGTCACCACTGGTTATATCACTATATAGAAAGTCAGTATAAAGACACAAGAGCCTTAAATAAGGAACTAGAAGAGCTGGGACCGATGGATTTATGTAAGGTCTTCTATCCTCAAAAAGTTGAATTTGCATTCTTCACTAGTACACAAAGATTATTCTTCAGGATAGATAACACTTTAGAACATAGTCTAACTTATATAAATTCACAAATATTAGAATCATACCAAACATCCTATCAGACCACAATGCCATGGAATTAGAAATTAACCATAAAAAGAAGATAACGGAAATTGTAACACCTGTAGACTGAACAACATGCTGGTATAAAACAGCTGAATCTCGGGGGCCAGAGTGATAGCACAGCAGGTAGGGTGTTTGCCTTGCACGTGGCCGACCCGGGTTCGATCCCCGGCATCCCATATGGTCCCCCAAGTACTGCCAGGAGTAATTCCTGAGTGCAAAGCCAGGAGTAACCCCTGAGCATTACTGGGTGTGACCCAAAAAGCAAAAAAAAAAAAAAAGCTGAATCAAACAGGAAATCAAAGAAGAAATAAAAAGATTCCTTGACACTAATGACAATGAAGAAACAAGTTACCAAAATCTGTGGGACACAGTAAAAACAGTACTGAGGGGAAACTCATAGCAATGCAGGCCTGCATAAGGAATGAACAAAAAGATTAAATCAACAACCTAAAAGCACACATTAAATGTCTGTAGAACCAACAACAAAGGAACACAAAAGCTAGTAAAAGAAAAAAATAATAAAAAACAGAACAGAAACCAACAATATAAAAACCAAGAAATCTATAAAAAGAATCCGTGAAACCAGGAGCTGGTTCTTCGAAAGAATAAGCAAGATAGACAAACAACTGGCTAGACTCACAGGAAAAGAAGAGAAAGTGCTCAAATAAATAGAATCAGAAACAAAAGGGGAGAAAATACAACAGAACCCCCAGAAATCCAAGTCATCATGAGAACTTACTATGAACAACTCTACTCTGTTAAGCCGGAGAACCTAGAAGAAACACACAGAGTTTCCTATAAATATGCCATCTCCTAAAACTGAATGAGGAGGAAGTTGAAAGCCAAACAGGCCAATAACTAGAAAGGAAATTGAAACAGTAACTAATAATCTCCCCAAGAATAAAAACCCTGGTCTGATGGATTTATGGGTGAGTTTTATCAAACTTTTAGAGAAGACTTACTGCCATTAATTCTTAAGCTTTTCCAAAATATGGAAGAAATAGGATTCTTTCATAACACTTTCTATGTATCTAACATTATACTGACACCCAAAGCTGACAAAGATATTACAAGAAAAGAGAAAATTTTGGACCAATTTCCTTAAAGAGCATAGATGCAAAAGGTCCTCAACAAAATCATAGCAAGTCAAACCCAGCAGCACATCAAAAGAAAAAATCATAGATCGTGGTAAAGTGGGATTCATCCCAGTAATGTGAGTATGGTTTAATGTATGCAAATCAATTAACATAATACACCGCATCAGTAAAAGAAATGATAAAAATTGTATGATTGTATCAGTTGAGGTTAGCTGGAGTGATAGCACAGTGGGTAGGGTTGCACGCGACTGACCTGGGTTCAATTCCTCCGTCCCTCTCAGAGAGCCTGGCAAGCTACCCGAGGTATATTTGATATGCCAAAAACAGTAACAAGAAGTCTCACAATGGAGACATTACTGGTGCCTGCTAAAGCAAATAGATGAACAGTGGGATGACAGTGTTACACTGATACAGTGATCAATTGAGGCAGAGAAAATTTTTGGCAAGATCCAGCAGCCTTTATGATAAAATTGAGGTGGAAAGGAACCTTCTGTAAGTCAGTAACAGCTATCTCTAAAAAGTCCACAGCCAATAGTATTCTTAATGGTGAAAACTAAAAACATTCCTATGACATCAGGCACAAGACAAGACTGTCCCCACTGTTATTCAATATTGTATTAGAAGTCTTGGGACAGCAAAAAGGCAAGAAAAGGAAATCAAAGGGATACAAATTGGAAACGAGGAAGTCAAATTACCTCTATTTGCAGATGACATATTTATATATACGGAAGATTCTAAGGAATCAACAATAAAGCTCATAGAAGCAATAAACCGTACAGCAAAGTGGTTGGCTACAAAGTCAGTACAAAAAGTCAGTTGCATTCCTATATATCAATAATGAGTCAAAGGAGAAAGAGATCCAAGAGTCTATCCCATGAAAAATAGTATCCAAGAACATTAAGCACTTAGTAATCAACTTAAAAGAGGTAGAGACCTATACCATGCAAACTTCCAAACACTCAAAAAAGAAATTGAAGATCTTAGGAAATGGAAAAATGTCCCATGCTTACGGATTGGAAGAATCAATATTGTCAAAATGACCATCTTACCTAAACTACTATATAGATTCAATGCAATTGCTATCAAAATTCAGACAACATTTTTCAAGGACTTAAAACAGTCAATTATAAATTTTGTGTGGAATCATAAGAAATCCCACATAACCAAAACCATATTGCCAACAAGAAACTGGGAGACATTCCACTACCTAACTTGAATCTATACTATAAATTCATAGTAATCAAAACAGCATGGTATTGGAATAAAAACTCTCTTACCAATGGGTCAGAGTAGAATATCCAAAGATAAACCCCCATATATACACTGGTGGTTGGATTGGCGCTACAGTATTGAATGTCAAAAACTCAACTACAATAAGTTTATAATTCACGATGCTTTAATAAAATTAAAAGATTTTTAAAACACATGAGAAAAAGTTTATCCTGGACAAAGAAAACAAAAAAAAAATGAGGTGGTGGTGGTAGTAAGAGACTGCAGATATAGAGCAAAGATTAAGTTAAGGTGTTTGTGGCACCACATGTGAGGAGTGATCTTTGAGCACCACCAGGTGTGGTCCCAAACAAGCAAACAAAAACGTGGTGGTAAAATATGCTTACCATTTTAGCCAATCTGATGGGTATGACTCAGTGGCATTAGATATACATGGTGTTATGTAATGGTCACTAACATCCACAACTCAAAGTTTTCAACTTTATCAATGGAAACTCTGAGTCCACTGAACATACAAACAACTCCTTCATGGCTCCCAGTCCCTGGAAACCTCAATTTGACATTATGTATTTATGGATTTGCCCACTCTAAGTGAATCTCATCTTGGTGGGACCCTCAATATGTGTCTTTGGTGTGTGGTCTATCAGTTCATATCATATCATCATCTCATCACCCAGTAACAGCATGTGTCAGAATTGTCTTTCTTTTCATTGATACATTATATTTCATCAAATGCATATGCTGTGCCTTATTCAGTCATTTATCTGCTGGTGGAGAGACATCTTTGAGAGACGAATTAACAACCTCTGGCAGACCCTGGCATTTGGTGGTCTGCAGATTTTTCTCATAACCCTGCAGAAGTCTTGATCCAATAGCTTTCAGAAGAATAGTAAAGGGAGATGTATGTGATAGCCTGATCTCACTAGCCATGGAGCTCAGAATCCTCTTATTTCCTTTGGTATTGAAAGTTACTTCTTAACTTCATTACATGGCAAACTACTAGGACTTAGGGAATCACAAACAGGCTTTAATCCCCACCTCTACTACTATGGGATAAAGGCATTTCACTACGGTTTCTATAATTTTCTAATATTTATTTACTTTAGGGCTCACTTAATTTCATTGAATCCCCATTTCTTGATAAAATGTAAAGGTGTGAATAAGAGATGAGTAATTTTCAAATGTTACATGTTTTCAGCAGATACCCAAGTGAAGAATCTGTTTTTGAATATATCATCATTTATGACAGAAATGTCTAGTGCACAAGTTCTAGATGTTAAGTCTGGAATTTTTCTAAACAACCAGATACCTATGATCAGATGATATATATTAAAAAACATTGAATATCCAGATAAATATAATTAATTTCAAAGATGTTCTTTGGTCAATTCACTACATTGATATGGCTGCTATCACTTAAGATTTCTTTCAAGCACATTAATTAAAAATTTTTTTTAAACACATAGTTTACAAAGTTGTTTGTAATGCAGTTATTATAGCCATTCATGTTCCAACATTAATCTCACCACCAATGAGATTGTCCCAACCACCCCAAGCCTGTCCCTTTAAAAGGTACAAAATAATTTATTTTATATTATTTGTTACAACTAAATGGTTAATGAAATTACCAACACAATTCAAAAACTCTTCCCTTTTACTGAAGTTTTTGTTGGTAATTCCATTAACCATTTAGTTGTAACAAACAATATAAAATTAATCACTTAAGATTTCTTTCAAGTGCATTCACTTTTTTACTTTATTTAAATTTTATTTAAACTTTATTTAAATACTGTCAATGGAAGGAACATCTCCGAATGCAGCAGTTATGTATACCTAGGTTGAGAACTCAGAATGGCGAACGACCTGGCACCTGAGCTGCGCAGGAAGAAGAGAGCGCCGTGGAACGCCTTCAAGAGCATCGAAGAACTTAAACCTGAAAGCCTTGTAACTTTCAACATGGTGATTCAATAAAAAAAAGATTAATTAATTAAAAAAAAAGAGCATCGAATAAGTGGCTAAGAGGATGAAGAACCTCCGGCTCTGGGCACATCTTTTCAACTCCACTGTTTTTCCTGCACTAACATACGCCTCAGAGACCTGGGCCCTACAAAAACAGAATAAGAACGCTAGTCGGGTCTCCCAAAGAGGAATCAAAAGAGCTATGCTTGGAGTATTATGTTTCACTCAAGTGAGAGAAGGAATCCAGAGTTCCAACCTCCGTCAATGATCGAGAATCAGGGACACTGTCTCGTTTGTCAAAGCGTCAAAAATCAGATGGGCAGGACACATAATGCAATTTGGAGATGACCACTGGACCAGAGCTGTTACCGACTGGATTCCATGGGATGTCAAAAGAACGCGTGGCTGCCCACCTATGATGATGGTCAGACTTCTTCGTCAAGACCCTGAATGAATGGTTTGAGGCTCTTTGTGTTCCTGGAGCAAGCAGACGCCATTGGGCTATATTAGCATGCAACAGGGACAAATGGAGATGTTACTGGCGCCCCCTCGAGCAAATTAATGGGCAAGGGCATGACAAGTGATACAAGTGATATAAGTGATATCCCACTGTTAAGTCCTTGTCTGAGAGTTTACAAAGCTGTTGGTTGCTAGTTGAGCCTTCTGTGTAATTGTTTTTGTTTATTGAGCTTAGTTGGCTTCTATGTTACTTTTCCCTCTAATATGGTGTGTTCCCATTGGGCTGTCAGTACTGAGAATCGTGTAGGTGACATGGCTGCATGTTTCAGGAGCTCCAGGATCTGTAGAACTGGGCTACTGAGTCAACAAGCAGGCGGCTGTGGAGTGTGGGTGTTGCTGCCAAGGTTCTGGGAGTATGGGAGTGGGGTATGAGAAGCCTGCCTACTTTCACGCTGAGAAGACCCAAGAGCTTTCAGTCTGGAAACTGGAGTACCTGGAATTCTCATTGGTTTAGTGTCTGCAGAGATTAGTCATGAAGCAGTGGAGCACGGCCACTGGCATGGCAGCAACTGTAAGGTGTGGGTGTAGTTGCTGTGGTTTTGAAGGGCAGGCACTTGGCCTACCCCACTTCTGAGGGCACCCCAGAGTTTTCAGCTAGAAGACCAGTGTACCTGTATGTAGGATACATAGCCTCAGGTAGTTTAGGTTTATTGGGTTACTCCCACCACAGTGCTCCCATTCCTCTCTGTTTATTTGTAGCTTTTTTCTTAATGTTCTGTTGACTTGTATATATTGTTTTCCTCTTCTCCTTGAGTCTTTTGCATAGTTTATTCAGAGCAATGTTCTTTTTGTATGGACACAGGAACTTAGCAAATGCTATGCTTTTGTAACCTGGGAGTCATTTGACTCTACATGATATTTTCCTTCTGGGCATCTGTTCTCTCGATGACCTAAGCCTCAGTTGCCCTTACTTCCTAGCACCCCCATAAGCAGGGTCCCGAAGAGGGACAAGACGGACCCAGGGCAAGTGGTGAGTTGTGTGCTACCCTAGCATTGAGATGGGCCTGGCCAAAGTGCCTAATGCTTAACTATAAGTTAAGAGCTTGGTCATGGACAAATGCTGTCATGATCCAAACAGTGATAACTAGAATCGGACCTTGCTAGAATTAGGAATGATTAATATGGCCTGGGTGATGTAGTCCGAGTCTGTGGCAAGATGTTGCCAGGAGAGCAGGCTTGCAAGCCTCAATGTATGTCTTGCTATGTCCATACAAAAATAACTAGCCTTAAGATGTTAATGAGTGGACTAAGGAAAGGAGAAAAACACCTTAAGAGTCAGGAAGGGCTTTGGAATTCCCAGCCCTCAGGAAGGACTTTCTTATGTTGATTTTGCTACCTGACTGTGTAGCCTAGAGGGCAAGGTGGGAGAGACAAGTAGGGGGAGAGACTAGTGAAGGGGGATCAAGTGGTAGATGCAGAGAGAGGACAGAGCTGGGAGTGCGGGAGATGAGAAAGATGAAAGATTGAATGAACGGTAACTAGTCAGCAACCAGCTTGGTCTTCGTTCTTCCTTCGCTTGTCCTTTTGTCCTTCGCCAACAGTCGACCCAATCCAGCCCATACACAGCGGTTCCAGAGACCTGAATGCGGGCGGTGAGACAGAGCCGCCCAGAGAGCCCATGAGTGCACATGCCCCTCGGCATGCTTAGTTTTTTACACCTGTGATTTTTTTGCTGCTTGGCTTTGCATCTCCTCAGAGATTTAGTCATAAATCTGTAGAGTTGGGTTGATGTATGAGTGTGCGTGGTGGCAATTCTGGGAGAGAGGTCTCAAGTGTATACTTTTGAAGATGTTTCCAAAGCTGGTATAACCTTAATGGTGGTAACTTTATTCACTTAATTCAATTTTTGTGAACAGTAATTATATCTAGGGGAGAACAACTTGTGAATATAGTGATAGATCAAACCAGCTAACTCAAAGGGACTTAAAAATGAGAGATGCTATGGACTTAATTTTATGTCAAATTCTATCTTCAGTTTTGATGTCTGATTTTCCTAAATCCAGTTTTGCGTCTATATTGACAAATTCTTCCATTTATTTAAAATTGTGTGAAAATCAGCTTAGAAGTTGGATTCTGGTTTTTAGGTCAGTAAGATCAATATCTTCAAGCTATCATGTATAGGACTCTGAATCTCAAAGTGAGGGAACAATACTTATGCATAAAATGAAGTCAGTTGCTCTCCCAAAGTGATTTATACTTAACACATTTTATATTCTTTTTATATCTGTGGACCTGCAGTGGGACCAGTAAAGCAATTGAATCCACCACAATTTCATGGAAGGGAAAACTTATGCTTGTAGAAACTTTGCTTTGAGTCTTGAGGAACAAGTTTCTACTAGATGCAGGAATACAAAGCTTGGGAATCGTAGGAGACAGATTCTGCCTCTAACTTTTCCTGAGTCACTGGAGACCTCATACTTTTTCTGTTCCTCATTTTTAAATAGTAAGTCTTGCTTCCTGGACTGCTGAAGAGATACATTAATTTAAAATTAATGTATGACAAGCGGCCAATGACAAATGAACTTGATATTGGTCCATGGAACTGAGCTTACCATGAGAGGGGGTAAGATGGAATGGAAGGGATCTCTGGGATATTGGTGGAGGGAAGTGGGAATTTTTGTGAAGACTGTGAGCATTGTGATGTTGGGATAATGTATGTATGAAATAATCACTGATAGGATTGTAAACCACAGAACCTCAACAAAAATGTGGAAAAAACCATAAAAAGGCTCTGTAGTTCTTAGCTATCTGAGATCTGCTCTAATAACAAATGACAGTAGCATATTTTAATGCAAAGGACTCACCTCTAAAAGAGTAATTTTTGACTGTTTTCTGAAAAGAGCCTTTCTTTCTGTTATTCTTTCTGAACATCTTCCTAGCAGAATCAGAGCCAGACCTTGCTCATAATGGAGGATTTAATAAGAGGTTTGCAGAGCCAAGAAACCAGAGTTGAGGCCTTTCTTTGTGAATTTAGGAGTGAGAAAAGGAAAAGGGGAAACATGAAGGGGCCATGCCTGAAGAAGTGAAGGCCCAGTCATTTCACACCCAGACCCAAGAACTTCCAGGTCATGTGACGTGGGGCTAAAGAAACCTGGGTCTTCTTCAGTTTCTACTAGTCTCCCCAGTTTAAAGCATTTTATTTGTGCTGCCACTTCACAATTTTGGTCATTGGTGTTTATTTAGCATGGAGTACTGATTAATAGTTGTAAAAGTCAGACTTTTCCAGAGAAACAGAATCAGTCAGTATCTGCATATATACTTTGAATATATCCTAAGGAAGGGGAGAGAGAGAGAAATAGAGAGAGAGAGACAGAGAGAGACAGAGAGATAGAGACAGAGAGAGACAGAGACACAGAGACACAGAGAGAGTCAGAATCAGAGACACAGAGACATAGGCAGAAACACAGAGACAGAGACAGATAGACAGAGACAGAGAGATAGAGACAGACAGAGATATAGAGAGAGTGAGAGAGAGGTTTTTGTTTTGGAGGGGAAAGAGAAGGGGTTGAGGGGTAGTCCCTGCAGTGCCCCGGGGCTATTCTTGGTTCTGTACATAGAGGTGACCATTGAGGTGCTCAGGGGACCATAGTGGTGTGAACAAGGGTCTCAGCTACTGCAGCTGCTGGCAAGACAAGTTTCTTACCTCTTTTACTATTGATTCTTTGAGAAATTTACTTTAAAGGAATTAGTTCAAGGCACTGTAGGTGTGACAAGTCTGAATTGAGATGTGCAGTGGGTTAGTCTGGAGTCTCAGGAAGAATTTATGTAACCAAATGGAAGACTTGATGTTTGAAGGAAGATTGAGGTGGAATTCTTTCTTCCTCAGGGAAAACATTTTATTGTTCTTAAATCTTCTACATGGCTGGCTAAGTCCACCATGTTACAGAGAGTAATCTGTACTCAAAGCCTATTGATTTAAGCATTAATTTCTTCTAGAGAATACGTGCATACTATCTAAAACTGTCGACTGACCAAATACCTGGGTACTGCAGTCTAGCCACGTTTGTATATGGAGATAATAGCCACTGCCCCCTACGGAGGTCCATTCAGAGAGTAACCTAGAATCCACCAAGTTTTGGCTTGGCCAGTTTATAATCCAAGAGAAAAAATTTTCTAAGATAGCGTCCACTGAAATGAGGTATTAAAAACCTCCTCGGGGGTATGGTGTCACCAGCAGGTCAACCTGTACCTGTGTGGCGAGTGCATCAGCAGCCTGATGGTGCCTTCCAGGCTTCCCGATATACCCAAATTGCCGCTGTGCCTTTGGCCAGACCCCAACAACTTGGGGCCAAGTTTACCAAGAAATTAAATGGCCAAAAGTTAGGTATGTGGGAGCCACACCCACAAACCACCTCTGGCTCAGCTATGTACAAGCTCATTTATTGGCCTTATTTCAGAGACCCATAAATCTCGAAAGAGATCAGAAACTGCAGTCAGGGATGGCTGCAGTGGCGCTAAGGGCGAGCAGGCATGTCCTTCATGGCATATACCAATAGTTTATTTCCCTGGAAAAGATGGAAACATGGGTCATGATCCAGAGACATACAAAATATCTCTGAACTGAGCAGTTCACTGCAGAGATGCCTCTGGACTTTAAGCCAGGCTGACTTCATTGGGGTGAGTCAGATGGGGCAGGCGTTATCCTTCCACCTGCCCCCTAAAAGCCCCAGTGGCTGCCATTTTCCAGAACCCAATGAAAAGTGCAGGTACACAGGTCAGTGACAGCAAACTCCAGGCCTCAAGGGATAGGGAACGGGCGGCGGTCCCTCTCAGCCCCCATCCCCATGGGACCCTGGAGATCATGACCACAAACTGTTTCCGGCTGTTACTTAACTCCTTAACGGCCATGATTCAGAGACACACAAAAGAATCTCCGAACCAAGTAGCTTGCTGCAGAAATTCTCCAGACCCTAATTATCTAAAATCTTAGAATTCTAGGACATCTTATGCTATTCGTAACAAGCAATACAAAAGAGAGTATGGGGGAGATTGTCTGCCATGGAGGAAGGGGAAGGAGTGGGATGGGAGGGATAATGGGGACACTGGTGGAGGAAGATGTGCACTGGTGGAGGGTTGTGTGTTTGATCATTGTATGACTGAAACTCAAACAGGAAAGCTTTGTAATTGTATCTCACAATACAAAAAAAGCTTTGTAATTGTATTCAATAAAAAAATTAAAAAATAGAATAAAACTAACATTCTGAATAAAAAAAAAGTAAGGTGGAGTTCATGCCCAACTCAATCAGCTTAATCAATAGCTGAATAAATAGCAGTGCTCCTACATAAAAAAAAAAACTCATCAAACTTGCCTTTCAGGAAAGAGCATTTGCAAAGGAACGTTGGTTGTGGGGTTTCAGAGCAGAGCTCAGAAATTCCTGTGCAGATTTATGCAATGTAGGATTCCTCAAGGGCATACAGAGTGCACAGTCAGATGTGACTGGAATCCAAGTTGGGGCTGCCTCTCCCAGTTTCCCTACATGTGCCAATGTGTGACTCTCCCTGGCGGCTGGCCACAGCCGGGAGGCCGCCTCCACCTGTGTTGGAACCTGTGTTTGCTGACCAGGCTGCATTGAGACTCCAGGTCACTTGGCGAGGGATGAGAAGGAAACACAGAAGCAATAATTGAGAAAGGAAAAAGTGATTTTCTACCAGTGCTAACTGGAGTGAACTCTGGGCTCATGAGCCCTGTGCTTCCTGAACCTTGTGTTTGGAAAAAAGGCCATGCTAAATCCCACTTTACCTTTCAAGAACAAATGCTGGATTTTAGCAACACTGGTGTTTGAAAGATGCAACCTTCAAGTCAAATCATTGCAACTCGCTTGGCTGTGCTAGCCCATTGGGGAGCATGCGGAGGGTCTGTGATGATAAGTTCCACAAGAATAAGAGGAGGATTTGGTGTTCTCTAAATAATGCCTCCTCCAGCTTGAGGTTTGGGCTCCATCTGTAGCTGGTCTGATTAGGCACCTATTGGCCTCTTGGTGTACTTTTTATTTCTTCTTGGGTCACACCCAATGATACTCAGGGGTTACTCCTGGCTCTGCACTCAGGAATTACTCCTGGCGGTGCTTGGGGGACCATATGGGATGCTGGGGATCGAACCCAGGTCGACTGCGTGCGAGGCAAACGCCCTACCCTCATACTATTGCTCTGGCCCCTCTTGGTGTACCTTTTTGTGGGCAAGATAATCCTCAAACTCTCAGATCTAGCCAGCGCCTTTCTCTCACTGGAGGGGCTCTTATTTGTCTGTGGAGATGCTGGTTCCTCATGAACAGAGGCTTTGGCAGGCAGGACACAAAGGAGACCGAGGCCCTGGCTGACCCCAGTGAACAGAGCAGCATCTTGCCCTGCGGGTTTCCATGGGGACGCTGCACAGCCATGCCAGAAGCAAACAGCAAGAGCAGCAGCAACATTTTGAGACAAGGGGAAGTGATTAGACCCTGTTCTAGCTCTGGAGTGAAAGTGCCTTCCTAACCAATACGAAATGACCCTGATGGCAGAACAATCTCCAGCGTAGGGTTTCCATGGGGAAGCGTGGCTCTCCACCTCCTGCATGGGGGCTCAGGTCCTCTCAATTCCGGGGATTGTTTAGCTTCTGCAGAGAGGATTCATCAAACACTCCTAGATCACTAACTCCCAAACTTCTAACAATTTTAGAGTTGTCCTGTCATGTTACCTGTGTGATCCCAGTAAGTCTGTTCCTCAAGGCTAATATTTGACACCAGGCACATGTCACACTGGAGACAAAGTCCTCTGCAGTGTCATCGCTGCTCCGGCCACTGCCAACACACTAGGCTCTGACTCGTGCCCAGCTAGCTCTGCCTGGCCCCTGCTGGGGGGTAAACCCTGGACACCTTCAGGGCTCGCCACCAACTCTCCCACATCTACGCTTTCTTGCCCGCCCTAGTTTGTCTCACCTGCCTGTGCTTTATGTCTCTTCTCTCCAGACATAATTTCAAGCACTGGAAGGGTTGTCTCCCTCTTCTTTAACACTTGCATTGCACTCACAACTAAGCACGTACTCTTGGACAGCTATGCAGATGTTTGTTCAATACATGGAGAGTTGAAATAGGAGAAAGCGGCTTCTTAGTGTCAGTCTCCAGAGGGCAAAGGCTGTGTGTGATCAGGACTTCAAGTGAGTTCTGCCTCTCTGGGTCTGTGACCTCCATCGCCTCCCATGAAAGGGGTGTTAGCTCACTAGCCCTGACTCTCCTATTTACTGTAAATAGTCAACCCAGGTAAGGAAAATCCCCCAGCCAAGTTTTTCCATTTAAATTCAACCCTAAACAGAAACTCCCAGCATACAGCTACTTTTGTCTTCAAAGTAGGAAGTGTTATTAACATTAAACACTGTAATTAAAGCAGAGTCCTTTCTTTCTAATCACTGAAACCTGCTGCACAGACCTCCCAGCGTCCCAGAGAAAGTGGTTAATAGCAAAGTTTTAGAATTCATGTCTTAGGGAAGAGTAATGGAAAGCAGCCGTACAATCACATGAATCTGCATGTCACTGGCAGTCAGGAAGGGCCCCGGCCTGGCCTGTGCTCCATGCCACCTCGGGCTGAAATGGGCCCGGCCCATGTCTGGGACTACCCACTTGGTCCAGTATGATCACGCTTCTAAGATCACCCACTAGGGCTTACAGAGATGTATTAGGTATTATAGAAGATTTTGGAAATTCTGTGGTTTGATTTCAAAATGACACATACATTTAAAGCATGTTTACGTAGTGTATTGGTTGTCAAATTAAAAAAAGACATAGCTTCTCGAGTTAAAACGGGACATATGCCCTGATTCAGAATGACAACTAACTGCAAAAGACCTGAAGAAAATAGAAAATAAAATGAAAATGTCATTTTAAAAATGTGGTGGAACACTTAATTTTTTCACAATAATTGATTACATTCATTATTTCAACACCAATCCCACCACCATTAAACCTTCCCACCACCATTAGTTTGAACTTTCTCACCACCACTCAAGTCTACCCCACAGGCTAAATAATTTATTTTGTATTGCTTGTTATGAATCATACAAATGTCTCCTGGATTTCTAAAATTTTAAATAATTAGGGTCTGGAGGCCTCTCTGCAGTGTGCTGCTCTCTGAGATTCATTTGTGACTCTCTGGCTCAGGGCCGTTAATGCGCTTAAACAGTGCCCAGAGGTAGTTTATGGGCTTGACTGCCAGGAAACTGGAAGGGCAGGGAGATGGGAGAAGGGGCTCATCCCCAACTCTGTGAAGCCTGAAATTTTCAGTCACAGGTCCCGCATACCTGGGTTTTCAGTGTGTGGGAATTTGGGCAAGCCTGTGAAGATCAGCCACAGCTCGGCAGTGATTGGGTTTTGGAGGTTTGAAGCTGCCAGGGTTCATTTGTGAATCCTGTGGTGGAACACTTTAGACCTCCTGTTAAAACCTGAGAGATTTAAGTTCATTTTCTTAGGTACCAATAAACTCAATAATCTAATAGGATCCAGCATCCAGAGACTTAAAAGCCAACTCCCGGAAGAGAGTGACGCAAAGAGTCTCTTGCCCGAACCTGGCTGTCTTCCCCGGGGCCTCCTCGGAGGGCATGGGCTCCAGCTTCCCTCCCCACCCCGAGCAGAGCTCCCGGCAGCTGAAGACCTCTGGAGCCTAGCCACAGCCATGCTCAAGGTTCCTCTCCACATGTTCGGATGAGCCTCACGCATGAAGGAACCGGCAGAGGAACCCAGGTATGTGGGACCTGGGGCTGAGACCTCCAAGGCTGCTTGGATCGGAACTGGGCCTCCTCCACCCAGATTTCCCACTTCCCAGTAGCTAGGTGGTCACACGCAGGGACTGCTCCCCGCGCCGTGTAATCCCACCAATGGCCAGCATCCAGAGACTTAAAAGCCAGCTCCTGGAAGCTCATGGCCAAGATATCTTATAGCCTACTTCTCCTTCTGGGAGAACCTGGCAAACTACTGGAAGTTTCCTGCCCACATGGGAGAGCCTGGCAAGGTCTCCATGGTGTATTAATATGCCAAAACCAGTAACAAGCTGGGTCTCATTCCTCTGACCCTGAAAGAGCCTCCAGTATGGCATCGTTGGAAAGGACAAGTAGAGAGTGGCTTCTAAAATCTCAGTGCTTGGACAAATGGAGATGTTACTGAGACTGCTGGAGAAATTCGATAATCAACGGGATGATGATGATGATGATGATGATGATGATGATGATGATGATGATGATTAATCTACTAGGATTAGGGCAAGTCTAAATTCACCGTGGGGTGTGCATGTTTACAGATGTGGGAGGCAGAGAAGCTAACAGCTCCTATCAGTGAAGTATAGTGTCATTTAACACCACAAATGAACAAGCTGAGAGAATATAATGTTACTTGAAATAATGACACCAGGATGTTGGTGCTCCTACGGTGGGTGTGGCACAGCCAAGCTACATGCCTAAAACATCAACATGAGCATGCTATTGTAAAGTATGTTATCCCAGTAAGTCAATAAAACAACAACAACAATAAAATAAATAAAAGAACCCACATTTTCCAGAAGCTTAAAGTCCTCTTTCAAACTCTAAATGCTGTGAAAGGTTTACTGATGGGGAAAAAGCAGAAGGGAATTAAGCTAGGAAGGTAAAAAGAACTGAGTTTGGGAGAATGGGAGGGCTCCTTGGGACACTGGTGGAGGGAAGTATTGATAACACTGATGTGGGGAGGAAGAATCAGAGGAGTCCTTGGTACTCTGATGGTGGGGGTGGCGTGAGGATGACGTATGCATGTAAATCTTGGTACCTCAATTTTAAAGGAGTGAAGCTAATTCTTAGTGAGCAGAAATATTCTCCTTCCTTTTGGGGGAAAAAGGAGTTTGGCCAAATCTGGTGGTTGCTCAGTGATTATTCCTGGGTCTCTGCTCAGGGAACCACATGTGATGCTGGGGATTCAAGTCAGGACTAGGGCAAGGCAAAGGCCTTCAGCCTGCACTATTTCTCTGGTACCCAATTTTCTTCCTTTCTTTATATCTTGCAGGTGATCACCCTATTCACCTCTCAAAAGATTGAACATAAGATTTCTCTTTTAGGACAAGAGTGGTATTATATTGGGTAGAGTGCCTCCCTTGCATGTTGTTGACCTTATATTCCTTGCATCCCAAATGGTCCCCTAAGGCCTACCAGGAGTGATCCCTGAGCACAGAGTCTTACATGACTAAGCTCTGAGCATCACCGGGTGTAGTCCCCAAAACAAAAACAAAAACCCTTCTCGTTTAGTTCTTCCCCTTCCTGTTCCATAACATGCGGGTGTATGTGTGTGTGTGTGGGGGGGGCGGGGGGTAAGTAGGGTATCAATAATAACATATTGGTTACAAAAGCTTCTCAAATAATTCAGTAGTTTGGCATGCCTGAGCAGAGAAACCAAGTCTTTAGTCTGGGTTTCAAATCTCTTCGTTGAAGTCTACTGAGCTTGGAAAGACTCAAACATGGAGAACAGGAAGGAAAATCACTCCACTTACAAACAGCAATCACTTTCTTCCCAGACACACGGATAAGAATATCATGTAACAATTTTATTCACAAATTTAAAAAAAGATATTACAAAACTATATGTATAAGAAAGCACAATTTTACAAATTTATAAATTCCAGTATGCAAAGCAATATGACAAAATCTAAATGGACTCAAGCCGACTACTTAAAGCAATGATCGATTTTTTCTTTTTTTTTTCACTAGCACAGACAA
Source organism: Sorex araneus (assembly GCF_027595985.1). Classification (NCBI taxonomy): domain Eukaryota; kingdom Metazoa; phylum Chordata; class Mammalia; order Eulipotyphla; family Soricidae; genus Sorex; species Sorex araneus. The sequence continues at coordinate 226,068,799 of NC_073302.1, forward strand.
TCAGGCTTAGTCCAAATGACAATAATACTAGTGCTTTAAAGTAGAAAAATCTATATTTGTAAAAATATACTCCATACACACAAAAGTTAGAACATCTATGCTTTACACAGTCGCTCTCCAAACCCCTGTCTCTTGTTGAGTTTCTGCAGCACTAAAAGTTACAATGAATTGTTAGTTCCAGCCACATTTTTACCTGATGGTGATTCTATGGCATAAGCATCTCAGAGCTGAGTGCATCTGAGTGTGGGTACAATATTTCAACCATGAGAAATACATATTGGATATTTTTCTCCATTGTTAACAGAGAGTGTAGAATAGATAGAACACTGTAGTATGTAATAGGTGATTGTAAAATGGTGATGGTCTTCATCTAGATCAAAATAACCCAGAAAGTTTCAAATACAGTACCAAATGAGACCAAATTTCAGCCCTACATCTTCCTCCACTGCTAAAAAATAATATCTCAGGATTTTTGGCCAAAGTTTCACTGCCCATTAACCTAGGCTTTCTCCAGCAAGTCTTTGTCTTTGAAGTTAATGAGAGTTGTACATATGGAAAACATATTCATGTTACAAAATGAGCATAACCCTCACCCCTGTCAAAATAAAAGTAATCAGATTGCAAACAACAGCAATTACAGTAAAGCCACTCCGGGAAGCTCTTCTTGCAATTTCACAGACATCTGTAGTCAAATCCTAAATATTTCACAAGTGTTTCACAAAGGGAATTCTCACAAGAGTTGGTGAGCAACAAAGCTTAAGAACCACTGATTTAGGCTAATATGGGGAAAAGAAATAAAAGCATAATCAATTTTGACTTTGTAGATGTGAAAATTGTAGATAACTCTGAGGCACTAATTTCCTTCATTGATGAAATGAATTGAGGTGATGAGATGTATCAGACAAGCTAATCTATACTTTTCAGACTCTAAAACTATGGATAGAAGTAATCCCAGTTCCAAGGAACTAGACTTTGTTAGATGTTACTGATATCTTCTTGCAAAGGGAGAAAATCAAGGAGAAACCAGTGAGGAGATAGGCATTTTAAATATTAAGTATTATTTAAAAGGTAACTGACTTGAACTGGGCAATTCTAAAATTTGATATTTTGATATTTTAGAGTACTCTGACAGTGAGGTTCAGAGAAGATTTTTTAAGTACAAATGGGACAGAGCTAATAGTAATTAGGTAAAAGACAAAGACCACATCTGTTCATAGGATCAAGTAGGAAAAACATGAGTCTTGCTCAATTAATTTTCCTCCAGAACATAAAAATCTGGAGCACTGAAGTCATCCCTTGTTCCATGACTGAACTGGGTTCAATTCTGTCTTAGCTCTAGAGATAATTCTTGTGTGTAAACACCAATGTGGTAAGAGATTGTGAGAACACCTAATGAAACTACATCAGAGCAGGTGCAGATGGTCCACTGAAATGGCACCTACAAACTGTGCTTTCCCTTTGGGTCCTAATATCTACTGTAGTTTCACAAGATCACTTACCTGGTGTTATATTTCAATAGAAGGAGAACCTGATTATATTATTCCCAAAGCCCCCGCTATCATACACAATACAAATGAAAAATCATTTTTATAAATTCTGTTCTTCTGTAAGAAACATACCAGATCTTTTAAGTTCAGTAAAATGGATTAAATACAAACATTCCTCTATCAACTGAATACTCATAAATATGCTAATCCTTTCTGCCAGTCTCTGGGATATGCACAGGAACCTATGGGCAGCTCTTTCCCAGTCATGGGCTCTGAGGCCTTCACAGGTGCTATACGGCAAGCGCTAAGTCTGGAAGTTCTGAAGCCATTCCCCTTTGATTCTCAGTTAACTTCATCAAATAAACTAAAGGCTTACACACAGTCTGAGGTCAGTCCTACCCTTTGAAGTTCATTAGTTTAATAATGATAAAGTGACCTTCATCAAACAGAAACACTCATTTAAAAAAATTCCTTCTCCATATAAACTAAGGTAACTAATCTGGCTTTGACTTGTAGCAGGAGAATCAACTCGAGGAAACTATTTCTGGGAAGAAGTTGTGAACACAAATGTATATTCGGATTCTTCAGCCCCGCAGAGCCACCTTCACCATGAAAACACACATGGGCGCTCTTCTGGTTCCTGTTAGGTGCCCGTCAGCTCTCAGGCAGCCCTCTCATGTCAGCCTTTGAAGTCAGGCTTACAGCATAGATGCTTCCTGTTCAGGAAGATGAAAAGTTGCACGAGTGCCCGGTCTCCTGGTTTTAGCTTGAGGTTTCAGCTTACAGCTGGTCTGGCTCAGAAGCAACTGGGCGAAAGGCTTAAAATGCCATCAGTTTGTTTCAGACTGAGTTCTCCTCCCAGAAGACACCAGGGTCCAGACTCTGCTCAGTCTATGAGCCTACATGGAGGATCAGAAGCATTCGTGGCTCTTGGATGTGTATACACTTTGACTGCGGAAAGAAGCCAATCCTTTAAGCTTCCTGGAACAGCAATAGGAGAAAAGCTTTAGTATTAAAGTTTGATTCTAAGGGTAAACAATTACTACTCACAATTTTACTTGCAATGTGCATGGACATAATCCTATCTAGACAAGGGACTGCTGATTTCACATAGAACAGTAGCATGTGTTGTGAGAATAATAGATTTCCTCACAACTCACAGGTATCCAATATTTACAATTTGTCCTTAAAATGATAATGTTGCCCAGAGCAAACAAATTAAAACTGTTCTTTCACTGATTTTCAACCTCTACTCACAATGAGAGATGTTACTGGTGCCCACTCGAACAAATCGATGAGCAATGGGATGACAGTGACAGTGACAGTGACTAGGACATTTAGCTCATGTTTCTAATGTTGTATATCTTTAAAGCATTTGTGAATAAAGAGTTTCACTGTAGCACTGTCATCCCATTGCTCATCGATTTGCTCAAGTGGGCACCAGGAACATCTCCATTGTGAGACTTGTTACTATTTTTGGCATATCAAATATGCCACGGGTAGCTTGCCAGGCTCTGCCGTGCAGAAGAGATACTCTCAGTAGCTTGCTGGGCTCTCCGAAGGGACGAAACAATTGAACCTGGGTCGGCCGTGTGTAAGGCAAAGGCCCTACCTGCTGTGCTGTCGCTCCATTCTTTAAACCTCTTTTTTATTTATGTTAGTTTTAGGGCCACATCTGGTAATTATCAGGGCTTCTCCTGGCTCTGAACTCAGTGGGTTATTCTTGGTGGTGCTATGGGAACCCTATGGGGCTCCCAGGATCGAACCCACATCAGCTGCGTGCAAGGCAAGTGCCCTACCTGCTGGACTATCACTCCGGCCCCTTTAATACTCATATTTAAAGAACAAGAATGACAAACCAATGACTCCATTATTAGCCTTTGAATTTAAAACTTCTGTAAGCTATTGGAGAAAGTTCAGAAATAGTTTTGGAATGAGTTCTCTTATAATGATCTCCCTGTAATATTTATGCTCTTCATGAGGCAATGGTCCTTAGTAAAGCAGATTTATCATTATTTATAAATAAAAACTATTATAAATGTTAGATTTGTGCTATTGCAAGAAAGAAGTAACCTCATTCAGGAGTCAGTAATCATCTATCGGATAACATTAGTTTGTACTTTCTGCCTTGCCACAGGGAGCTTAGGTTTATTGGGTTACTCCCATCACAGTGCTCACATTCCTCTGTATTTACTTGTAACCTCTTTCTTTGTGCTCTGCTTCCCAAACTGGTCAATTACCTTTATCTCCTAATCAGACTCTATTAACTTGTAAGTATTGCTTTTCTTTTCTTATGCCCTTTGCATAGTTAATTCAGAACAATGACATTTAATGCTATGCTTTTGTGACTTAAGAGTTAATTGACTCTGAATGATATTCACCCCTGAGAATCTGTTCTCTGACTTAAACCTCAGTTGCCCTTACTCTTGGATGCCAGAGAGATAGTACAGGGGGTAGGGTGTTTGCTTTGCATACTGCTGACCCAGATTTAATGCCTGGAGCCCCATATGGTCCCTGAGCACCACCAGGAGTAGTTCCTGGGCCCAGAGCCAGGACTAAGCCCTGCGCATTGCTGAGTGTGCCCCTTCTGCCCAAATAAGCAACTCTTCTTGTTCTCCTACTGTGCATTAGGCAATGGAAGCTCAGCTCCCGGACACTAGCTGTGCTCTCAAGTTTGATTTTTTTTTACCCCTTTTCTCTGGAAAGTTCTTACTCTGTTTTTGGTCTCAGACTACAACAGACCATTTTCCAAGCAAATGGCCAAAGCAGAGTGATCTAGAAAACAACAGAGAAAGAGGAGGGGGAGAAGCAATTCTAGGAGGTCTAAAGCCAAATTAATCTAGTCGGTGGGTAACATACATTTATGTACTGTGCACTAGAGTATCACAGGGCAACATGAATGTGGGAATTGTATACAAGACGTTCCCATAACTGTGCCATTTCTCTCACTCAGGAATGGAGCGAGGGGAACTGGGTTCAGTTGTTGGATTTATATGAAATAATAAAAGAACATAGCAGCACTTAGGGCTTTGTAGATTGTCCATTACAATTCCTGAAACTTACTGTAAAAATATATTCTCTATAACATACAAGAAATTTATAAATGATAAAATTTTCCCACATTTAAGGTGGGAACTTGGAGGTGGAGAGATAGTACAGTGGGCAGGGCACTTCCTTTGCATACGGCTGACCCTGGTTCAAACCTCGATACCTATATGGTCCCTCCAAGCATCACCAGAAATGACTGAGCATAGAGCCAAGAGTAATCTCTGAGCCCTCGTGGGTGTGCCCCCAATCAAATGGAAAAAGTGGGAACTAAGTTCTACTCCAGGTGATCTACCAAAAGCTGCTGGGATCTCCACACTGAAATCATCAAGGCCTTACCTGGACAGACATTTGGGTGCTTGGGTTAATGCCACCCCCTCTCTCTGGCTCCAGTTGGCTTCTAGCAATTAGAGTGTCCCAGGATTGCATGGGTTCATGTGAGCCATTATGTCTCGATACACAAGCAGTTTCTCTAAGAGCTCCAGAATGAGCTTGCACTGGAACAGCAGCAGTGGCCAGATCCTGATGATTGCCGAGTAAATCCATGGATGCTGCACTTTCATTCTCTGGACTGAGAGAATTAGTATCTTCTCCGGTGAGGTCAGGATAAGAGTCACAGCAGGAGATGGCATCCCCACAAATGGGATTTTGCATTAGAGGCCAAGCATCTGAAAACTCACCACAGATGGACCGCGACAGGGAACCGAAGAAGGCGGGCATCATATCCCCCAGGGGACCAGCACTCCTGAGCACAAAACCTCCGTAAGCATTTCAGGGCAGAAAGAATAAAGCATATAACAGCTACACTTTCACATTCTCTAGATAAAATACACATTTATTAAGTCAGAATTCTAGAGCTGCTCTTTTTTACAAATTTGCTTCAATGCAGTAAGTCAAATTACTACATTTTACTTTAGAACTGAAATTTTAGGCTACTTCTGATAAGTGATAATCAAATACATGTTGTTTTTATGGATCTGCGCTGTTTTACTGATGCTTTCTGAAAATTATATGAGTACATGACATGTTCAAAATTACAGTAGACTGAATTGCCATAAACATGAATGTAAGACAAAAGTGAAATTCAAGGTGTATGAAGCACAAAGACTAAGGCAATAGACAGCATGAGCCAGAGACTAATCTACTTCCTGCTGAAGGATGGCCCCTTCCATGTCCAGGCTGTCACTAAATACAGCTTTCCAGGAACACTGGGAAAGCAGTAGAACACAGACTGACACAAGGAACACTGAAACTACTGATGAGACATTCGTGAGACAGATCTATTACCTGTCCTGAAGAGCCGTCTTGGAATGTGCTCTGCAGCCCCGAGTCAGCTGCTCAATGCTGCACGCCTCTTCACAGCACAAGGGGGGGATCAAGTGGACTGGCCCTAGGACAGGCAGAGGGTGAAAGATGGTGCTATTTTTTTTGTCCTGGAAACTTTTTTCTTAATATCAGTTAGCTACTGATCAGAAAATTAGCCATTTTTCCCTTGGATGACTTGTTTGTGTAATTAAAAAAAATAACTAACCACTTTTATTGAGGTACCAGGATTTATAATATTAATTGTGCATATATCATTCTAATAGCTACTTTTAATTTATTTTCAGTAATTCTTTAAAAATTTTAAAATTTATTTATTATTAAATTGAATCATCGTGATATAGTTACAAAGCTTTCGTGGTTGAGTTTCAGTCATACAATGATCAAATAACCCATCCCTCCACCAGTATAACTTTCCTACCTCCAATGTCCACAGTATCGCTCCAGCCAACCCCACCCTTCCCCCTGCATCTATGACAGGAACTTACCTTTTTACTCTCTCTCAACTTTGGGGCATTATGGTTTACAATACAGATACTGAGAGGCCATCAGATTTGTCCTTTGTCTACTTTCACCACACATCTCCCACCATGAGTGATCCTCCAACTATCATTGACATAGTGGTCTCTTCTCTATCTCAACTGCCTTCTGCCCCAGCACCTGAGGCAGGCTTCCAACCGTGGACCAATTCTCCTGCCCCTTGTAACTACTTTCCTTGAGTGTTAGTCTCATACTGTTAATTTTATATTCTACAAATGAGTACAGTCATTCTATGTCCATCCCTCTGTTTCTGACTTAGCATGTTACTTTCCATGTGAATCCACTTATAAGAAAATTTCATGACTTCATCTTTTCTAATAGCTGCATAATATTCCATTGTACAGAGGTATACCAAAGTTTCTTTAACCAGTCATCCGTTCTTGGGAACTCGGGTTATTTCCAAATTCTAGCTATTCTGAACAGTGCTGCAATAAACATAAAGTGCAAATGTCATTTCTACTGTGCTTTTTTTTTTGCATCCTTGGGTTATATTCCCAGAAGTGGTATTGCTGGGTCATATGGAAGCTAAATTTCTAGGTTTTTAAGGAATGCCCATATTGTTTCCCAGAAAGGCTGGACCAGTTGGTATTCCTACCAACAATGAACGAGACTCCCTTTCTCCCTGCCTCCACACCAGCACTGGTTGTTCTTGTTCTTTAGAATGTGTGCCAGTCTCTGTGGTGTAAGATGACATCTCATTGTTGTTTTTATTTACATCTTCCTGATGATTAGTAATGTAGAGCATATTTTCATGTGCCTTCTGGCCATTTGCATTTTTTTGGTGGAAGTTTCTGTTTATTTCCTCTCCCCATTTTTTGATGGGGTTGGAGGTTTTTTTTTCTTGTAAAGTTCTACTAGTGTCTTGTATATCGTGGATATTAACACCTTATCTGATGGGTATTGGGTAAATAACTTTCCCCATTCCATGGGTTCTCTTTGAATTTTGGTCACTGTTTCTTCTGAGGTGCAGAAGCTTCTTAAGTTTAATGTAGTCTCTTTTGTTGATCTTTGCTTCCACTTGCTTGGTCAGTGCTGTTTCATCCTTAAAGATGCTTTTGCCTTCTATGTCATGGAGGTTTCTGCTTACATTTTTCTCCATGTACGTTATGGATTCAGGTCTGATACTGAGATCTTTAATCCACTTTGATCTGATTTTTGTCCTGGTATTTGACAGAGGTCTGAGTTCTTTTTTTATTTTTTTATTTTTTTGCAAGTAGCTGTCCAGTTTTCCCAGCATTACTTGTTGGAGAGACTTTCCTTGTTTCACTTCACATTTCTTGTTCCTTTATCAAAGACTAAGTGATCATATATTTGAAGGTCTGTGTCAGGATATTCAACTCTATTCCATGATCTGTGGGTCTGTCTTTATCCCAACATCATGCTGTTTTAATTACAGCTGCTTTGTAGTAGAGTTTGAAGTTGGGGAAGGTGATGCCACCCATCTTCTTTTTCCCAAGGACTGCTTTAGCTATTCATGGGGGTTTATTGTTCCATATGAATTTTAGGAGTGTTTTGTCTATTTCTTTTAAAAATGTCATGGGTATCCTTATCGGGGCCTCACTGAATCTGTATAATGCTTTGGAGAGTATTGCCATTTTGACAATGTTAATATTCCTGATCCATGAGCAGGGGATATATCTCCCATTTCCTCGTGTCCACTTTTATTTCTTGAAGTAGTGTTTTGTAGCTTTATTTGTATAGGGTTTTCACCTCTTTACTTAAGCTGATTCTAAAATTCTTGATTTTCCTGGGCACTACTGTGAATGGGATTAAAAAAAATCTTTCTTCTCTTTTATTACTTGTATATAGGAAAGCCATGGACTTTGGGTATTGATTTTGTAACCTGACACTTTACTATACAAACCTATTGTTTCTAAGATTTTTTGTGTAGTCGTCAGGATTTTCTAAGTATTTATTTTTTTATTTTATTTTATTTTATTTTATTTTGCTTTTTGGGTTACACCCAGCGATGCTCAGGGGTTACTCCTGGCTTTGCACTCAGTAATTACTCCTGACAGTGCTTGGGGGACCATATGGGATGCCGGGGATCGAACCCGGGTCGGCCGTGTGCAAGGCAAACACCCTACCCGCTGTGCTATTGCTCCGGCCCCAGGATTTTCTAAGTATTTAATACGTTTATTTTTTAGAGATAAAAGAAGGGTTTGAGGATTAATTTTTCTCCTATTATTTTAAAAATAATAACTTTTTAGCAGAGGCAAAGATAAACAAATGGCATTACAACAGATTAAGAAGCTTCTGTATCTTAAGGGAAGTGATAACCAGAATAGCAAACACCCCTTAGACTGGGAGAAAATATTTCCCACCGGCCATCTGACAAAGTGTTAATATCCGGGACAAGCACTGGTAAAATCTTAACAACAACAAAATCAACACCACCAAAAATGGGGTAAAGAGATGAACAGACACTTCCCCATAGTAGACATACACACGGTAAAAGGCATATGAAGAAATGCTCTATGTTGCTACTCATCAGGGAGATGCAAATCACAGCTTCAAAGATATCTCACACTAGAAAGGCTGGCGCACATGACAAAGCACAAACAAACAGTGCTGGCATGGATATGGGAAAGAAGGACCCTCATTCACATCTGGTGGGAATGTAGACTGGTTGGGCTTTTTTTTGAAAATAATATGGACACTTCTTAATAAACTAGGAATTAGGTTCCATATGACCTAGCAATTCCACCTTTTAGAATACACCACTAGCACCCAAAAACTATTTTAAAAAAAAGACTTTTGCAATCCTATATTAATTGCAGCACTATTCACCGTAACCAAAATTTGGAAACTGCCCAAGTGTCTGAGAACAGTAGACTGGATAAAGAAACCTTGGTACATGTACACAATGGAATACTACCTGCATTAGGAAACAGGTGAAACCATGCAATATGCTGCTACGTGGATGTTCTGGAGAGTATCCTGCTAAGTGGATATAGTCAGAAGGAGAGAGACAAACACATAGAATGATCTCTCTCGTATGGGATAAAAAATACGAGATATACGGGATAAAAAATGTATTTCCAAGTTAATAAATATAGGGGGACAACAATGCCCCAAAAAACTGAGATCTGGTCTTCAATAAGCTCCAGACCACAGGGGAAGGAAGGGGGATGGGATGAGAAGGGGCCTTGGAGACATCTGTGGAGGGAGGTGGTGACTGTGGGAGAGAGTAGAGTTGTATTGTGTCAGGCATGAAACCTGATCAATGGCAGTATTGTAAATCACAGTGACTTTTTTTTTTAATGTACGTGTCACAGAGATTGGAGGTGGGGGTATCTGGAGGCAATGGAGGGAAGTGGAAACTGGTAATAGGAATGGTGTCGGACCACTATATGCATGAAACTCAATCATTACTGTGTAAATTATGGTGCCTTAAAAAACTTTAAAAAGTAATAGTAGCTTTTTTTGGTTTTGGATTTTTTGTTTTGGGGACTTACCCAGCTGTGCTTAATTGCTAGCCCTTAGCTCTATGCGCAGGGATCATTTGTGGTGCTAAGAACTGAAGCCTGGATTGGCTCTGTGCAAGGCAAGCACACCTTATCCACTGTAGTTGGTCGATGGCCCTCATAAAACATTTTTATGTACGTAGAGAGATTAAATACCTGAATACAGAAAGCTGAATGGTCTGGGGGAAGGAGGGATGAGGAGCTTCTATTTAGTGGGTTCAGGGTTTTAGCTTAGGATAATCACATTTTCTAGAGATGGATGGTGGTGGTGATGGCTTTCAACAATGTGAAGGTATTCAGTGCCACTAAACTGTACACTTAAAAATGATTAAAAATTACAGGATTAGAAAACCAGCATTTATTAACCATCATAGTAAGGACTGATCCAGGAAAGAATTGTTAGGTTCTATTGGCAAAATTCTGAGAGTAACTATTAGGGCCTTAAGAGTTTCCAGTATTTATTGATGGCAGAAAATAATCATGTTTACAATGGAGAAATCTGACACTCTCCATCTTAACCAGGTTTCCAAGTTAATTGACCAGGAATTGAAGATGTTCATGCTGTCTCCTGAGCAGTGGTCCTGAGAAGGACACACGACATCCCTGCTAGTACTGAGTCTAGCCCTAAGGAAACATCTGTCACTGTCACTGTCATCCTGTTGCCCACCAATTTGATTGAGCAGGCACCAGTAATGTCTCCATTGTGAGACTTGTTACTGTTTTTAGCATATCAAATATGCCACGGGGAGCTTGCCAGGCTCTGCCTTGCGGGCAAAATACTCTCGGTAGCTTGCCGGCTCACCAAGAGGGGCAGAGGAATCGAACCCGGGTCAGCCACGTGCAAGGCAAACGCCCTACCCACTATGCTAACGCTCCAGCCAGCAGTCTGCATAAATGAGGCTCATTCAACAGTACTGAGTTCCTCTGCTAAATGTGCACTGGTGAAGGGAGAGGTAATGGAACATTGTATGACTGAAACCCAATCATGAACAAATTTATAACTGTGCATCTCATGGGGAGTCCATTAAAAAAAATAAAAGAGGTTGTGCTGAAGCCATCTATGGATTTTCAGACAGAAGTTACAACCAGCAAAGCAGTTTGCAAAAAGTTGGATTTTGCTACATTTACACTTGTGATCATTCCAACTCAATAGTGGCAGTGTAATCATAGAGCTTTTTGGGAAAGAACACGTGTTTTGATGATGATGAAATTATAGTTAGGAATGTTTATTACCTATACAGGTAGAGATACAAATAGATGCACACAGAACCCAAAATTCTATATTTTATTTTGAACTATTCTTAAAATAAAAGAGAGTAATAATCTATAAAAATAATGCTTTATGTGCTTTTTATTTTGTTTTGTTTTTGTTTTCAGGCCACACCCAGTAATGCTCAGAGCTGACTTCTGACTCTGCACTCAGAGATCACTCCTGGCGGTGTTTGGGGGGATACAGGTGTTGATGGGGATTGAACCCATCTCAGCCACAGGCAGATAAATTCCCTACCTGATGGACTACTGTTTCAGTCCCACTTATGCTTTTAATGCTTCCAACACTTCTTATTCCATATCGAAACAGTAATAGAAATATGCAATCTTGTAATTTCTTGGTGAGAAAGATTGGATAGCTCCAAGAGCTCAAGAGTCAACTCAACTGGGATACACTTAACTTCAAGACTGGACATCATAAGAACAAAAGGAACTATTGCATTGTTCCAGAGGTCCTAAGACAAATGGTGCCAGGGGAGTGATAGGAGTGAGAAGGGGTGGCTAGAAGGCTTGGAGGAAGAGTAGCTGGGCTGAATTTTACAGGGGAAGTGAAGCTGTTACAGTGACATAAGAGTGGAAAGCAGAAGCTTAGAAATTCTTTGTTGATAATATACATAAGCAGCCAAAAATTATCTTTTCATTAGTTTGCCCAAATTAGGAATCAATGTCCACTGCAATTTTTCTAAACTTTTAACTATTAATAATTCAGAATAGAGCTAGGTCTTCTGGAAAAACGCTTTTCTGTAAGAAATATAGGCATCCAAGACGGATGCATTAAAGTTGAGTCTGAATCTAGATGACAAGAGAGACACAAATGCCTCCTTTATGAAAGATGGATACTACTTAAAAATCAGTGGACCCAAAGCTTGCATGGGCAGTTGATGAAAAATTTTTGTTATATTAAAGCATCTTTCTCTGATACTGGAGAGGCTTGAGAGAGTGTGGGAGTACCTGATCAAAATCAAATTTTAGTAGAAAACCAAGAAAGCAAGGAAGCTCTGGATGTGCAAGAACCACTGTCTGAGGTTCCAATATCTGTACTTTTCAGCTTGCTTGAGTTGACTTTTCATGAGCAAGACTTACCACAGGTCCGGGCTGTCTCCCGGTGGCACTGACAACATGCTCTAGAGGGAGATCCATTAAGCTGAGGACTCTCAAAACACGACAGCTCCGAGCCATTGTACTGCATGTCCTGGGATCTCAGAGACCCTAAAGGGTGGGTGAGAATTTGGTCAGTGAAGACTTGCCTCTCTAGTAGCTTGTCTTCATCCTCATCCATCTAGACCTGTATCATTCTCTTGTTTGTGCCTTTAAAGAAAAGAGGGCTAATCATTCCCATTTATAAACATTCCTTTTGGGGGTCATGGAAGGAGAGCTCAAGTGGCAGAGCACATGGCTGGCAGATGCCATGTCCTGAGTTTGATCGTTGGCACCGTGAAGTCCTTTAAGCACTGATGGTGTGACAGCACTGGTCACTGGGGTCTCTAAGAGCTGGTAATAACACTTACAAAGAGTATACTAACAGCCAGGTAGTGTTCTGTTGTGTAGATACACCATAGTTTCTTTATCCACTCATCTGTTCTTGGGCACTCGGTTATTGTGAACAATATGTAATGAACATTGAAGTGTAAATGGCATTTCGGTATTTTTTTGGGGGGTCACTAGGGCATATTTCCAGGAGCAGTATTGCCAGGTCATATGGAAGTTCAATTTTTAATTTTTTGAAGAATGTCCATATTGTTCTCCTGAAAGTCTGGACCAATGGCTGTTAGGAAAAATGAAGTCATGGGATTTGCTTATACATGGATGCACATGAAAAGTATCATGTTGAATGAAATGAGTCAGAGGGAGAGGAACAAACAGAATGACTGCACTCATTTGCGGGTTATAAAAATTACAATACAGAGAGGGCATGCCGAGCAAGCAGCCACAGGGAACTGGAAATTCTCCTTGGCTAAGGGGCCCACGTGAGCACCACATGAGCTAACGAGGCCACAGTTATTTTCCCCTTTCCCGCTTGGACTCATATCTTAACATCCAGTACATAATTCTTACGAAGACAGTCTGGCTATCCCAAACATATTAGGCCAATACTCAATTAGTCTATTCCAATAAAAATACTCCCCAAACTCATCAAGAATCTTAACAAGCCTAATGTAAAAGAACACATCCCCTGAAGCTGCACTAGAGGCCCCACATAAGCCACAGAGGAGCACAAAGAGGAAGTTAGTATACTTGAAGGGGAAAAAGGAGATCACCATTGACAGAGCTCATCCAGGATCCTCCCTCACAGCGAGAGGAGGGGGACACTGATAGTGAACTGGAGGGATCCACCTTCATATTGCTATAGCAACATGAAGAAACAGCGCAGACCCCCACCATGAGGAGTGGATGAAGAAGAGCCCAGAAGCCTCAACAGGGAATACCCACACACACAATCTCTCCAATAAAGATTTCAGAGATGGAATGTTGAGGATGTTCAATGAACTCAGAGAAATGGTGGAACAGACATCCAGTACATTAAAGGAGGATGTGAAAGAAACAGTGAACAGACAGCCAATAAAATACAGGAAGAAATGATAGCAGAAATAAGAAAGTTACAAACAGAAGTGTCACTAATAAAGAATTCGGTCAATGAAATTAAAAACTCAGTGGGTGCCCTCAACAGTAGAATGACAACAGCCAAAGACAGAATCAGTGAGCTTGAAGATAAGCTGCAGAAAGCATACAGGCAAAAACATATAATGGAAAAAGACCTCAAAATAGCTCAAGGGTAAATAAGAGACCTAGGCGATAAATTCAAGAGGAAAAACATAAGAATCATCAGAATACCAGGACAGGCAGGCCACCCCAACGAAGTAGTAACAGTTAAAAATATAATTTCTTAGAAGTTCCCAGAGCTGGAGAATACAGGCATCCAGATCCAAGAAGCCCAAAAGGTACCAGCTAAAAGAGACCCCAATAAAAAAGACTCCAAGACATATCATAATCAGAAGGATTAATAACAGAGATAGAGACATAATACTGCAAGCAGCAAGGTCAAAGAAGGAAATAACAAAAAGAATTTGTATGTGTAAATCCCTTAGATTTACAACAGACTCATCATAGGAAACTGTCCAAGCCCAAAGACAATGGTGGGATGTAGTGAAAAAACTCAATGAAATGAATGCTGGAGAAAAGACTATTTTATCCAGCTAGACTCTCACTCAGACTTGAAGGAACGATACACCATTTCATGCATAAACAACAGCTCAGGAGCTTCATAGACTAAAAACCAACCTTAAAAGAAGGACTGGAGAGGCTCCTGTAAGTCAAGACAAACCCCACAAGCACAACAAACCTCTACAGAAAGATGACACAAAACCCCATGACAATCTCTCTCTATGTCAATGGTCTAAATGCACCAGTTAAGAGATGCACAGTGACAAAATGGATTGAAAACCTGAACCCAACATTCTACTGCCTATAAGAAACACATCTGAACTGTCAGAGCAAACACAGATTCAAAGTCAAAGGATGAAAAACAATCCTTCAAGTAAACAGTTCCCTCAGAAAAGTCAGAGTGGCCATACTAGTATCTGACAACATAGATTTCAGGCTGAAAAAGATTAGAAGGGACAGTGAAGGTCACTTTTTAATAATCAAGGGATATGTAACTCAGGAAGAAATCATGCTACTAAACATATGCACTGACTGAGGGGCCAGCACATTACTTAAAACAATTGCTAACAGACTCCAAGGAAGACATTGGTAGCAACACAATAGTAGTCAGAGACTTCAACACCACCTTATCACCTCTTGATAGATCAACAAGAATAAAGCTCAGAAAGAAGTACTGGCTTTGGATGAAGAAATGTAAAAGAGAGGGCTAATAGATTTATACGGGGCTTTCCATTCCCCCCAAACCAAAACACATTCTTTTTCACTGCACATTGAACATTTTCCAAGATATACCATGTGCTGGGCCACAAAACATACCTCAATAGAATCAGGAAGATAGAAGTTGTACCAACTATCTTTTCAGATCATGATGTACTGAAGATAGAAGTTAATCACACACAGAATGGAGAATGGAGAATGGAGAATGAAACAAAACACCTGGAAATTAAATAGCACAATGTTGAATAACCAGTGGGTCAGAGAGGAAATCAAGGAAGAAATCAATAGGCTGCCGGAAACAAATGAGAATGAAGACACAACTTACCAGAACTTATGGGACACAGCTAAAGCAGTGTTAAGGGGAAAATTTATAACTCTGCAAGTGTTCCTCAAGGAAGGAAGGAAGGGCCCACATAAGTAACTTGACTTCACTGCTTAAGATCTTAGAAAATGACCAACAAAAGGAGCCCAAACTAGGTAAGAGGAAATAAATAATAAAACTTTGAGCATAAATCAGCAATATGGATTCCCAAAGATCAATGAAACCAAGATCTGGTTCTTTGAAAAAATAAAGAATGATAAACCACTAGCAGGACTCACAAAGAAAGAGAGAGAAAACCCTAATAAATCGAATCAGAAATGAAAAAGGGGACCTCACAACAGAAACCAAAGAAATTCAACAGATCATCAGATATTGAAAGTCTGTATGCCATGAAACAAGAGAACCTAGAATAAATGGATAAATTCCTGGATTCCTATAACCTTCCCCAAGGCTGAACCAAGAATATTTGCAATACCTGAGTAGACCTATCTTTATTAAGGAAATTGTAACACTAATCAAAAGTCTTCCCCAAAACAAAAGCTCAGGTCCAGATGGATTCACTAGTGAATTCTTCCAAACATTTAAAGAAGACCCACTGCCAGTCCTTTTCAAGATTTTCCAGGAAACTGAAGAAACTAAAACACACCCAAACAGTCTCTATGAGGCACATATCACCCTGATACCAATAGCAGACACAGACACCACAAAAAAAGAAAGTAAATTACAGGTCAATATCCCTGGTGAACATTGATACAAATATCCTCAACAAAATACTAGCAAATAGAATCAAACAACTCATCAAAAAGATCATACACCATGACCAAGTGGGATTCATCCTGGGGATGCAAGGTTGGTTTAATATTTGCAAGTTAATCAACATAATCCATTATATCAATAAAAGAAAAGATAAAACCATATGACCATATCAATAGACACAGAGAAAGCATTTGACAAGATCCAGTACCTGATTATGATAAAAACGCTCACCAAAATGGGAACTGAAGGAACTTTCTTCAATATAGTCAAAGCCATCTACCACAAGCACATGACAAGCACTATTCTCGATGGGGAATAACCAAAAGTCATCTCTCTAAGATCAAGGACAAGACAAGAATGTCCACTTTTGCCACTTCTATTCAATATAGTACTGAAGTACTTGTCATAGCAGTTAGGCAAGAAAAATATAGTAAGGGAATCCAGATAGGAAAAAAAGAAATCAGCTCTCATTATTTGCAGATGACATGATACTATATTTAGAGAACCTAAAGCCCCCACCAACACACTCCTAGAACCAAAAGACTTGTATAGTAAAGTCACAGGCTATAGATTCAATACCCAGAAGTCTATGGTTTTCCTGTATGCAAATAAGGAGAGAGAAGAAAGAGATATTAAAAACAATCCCGTTCACAATTATGCCTCAAAAAATCAAGTATCTTGGACTCAGCCTAACTAAGGAGGTAAAGGACCCATACAAAGAAAACTACAAAATGCTACTTCAAGAAATAAAAGATGACACGAGGAAATGGAAACACATCCCCTGTTCATGGATTGGAAGAATTAATATTGTCAAAATTGGAATACTCCCCAAAGCATTATACAGATTTAAGGTGATCCCTATAAAGATACCCATGACATTTTCAAAAAAATTGATCAAGCATTCCTGAAATTTATTTGGAAAATAAGCCTCCACAAATAGCTAAAGCAATTCTTTAGGAAAAGAAGATGGGAGCCATCACCTTCCTCAAACTCAAACTGTACTACAAAGCAATAATAATTAAAATAACATGGTATTGGAATAAAGACAGATCTGCAAACCAATGGAATAGGGTTGAATATTCTTACACACACCCTCAAATATATGATCTTCTAATCTTTGATAAGGGAGCAAGAAATATAAGGTGGAGCAAGGAAAGCCTCTTTAACAAACGGTGCTGGCAAAACTGGACAGATACATGGAAAAAAAACTGGGCTCAGACTTCTACCTAGCACCATGCACAATGTCAGATCAAAATGCATTAAAGACCTCAACATCAGACCAGAATCCATAAGCTACATTGAAGAAAAGATTACCAAAACCCTCCACGATATTGAAGCTAAAGTTATCTTCAAAGATGAAAACACTGCTGACCAAGCAAGTGGAAGCAAAGATAAACAAATGGGACTATTTTAAACTAAGAAGTTTCTGCACCTCAAAAGAAAAAGTGACCAGGATACAAAGATAACCTAAGAAATGGGAAAGTATATTCACCCAATACCCTTCTGATAAGGGGTTTATATCAAGAATATACAAGGCACTGGTTGAACTCTATAAGATGAAAACATCTAATCACATTAGAAAAATGGGGCAATGAAATGAACAGAAACTTTCTCAAAGAAGAAATTCAAACGGTCAAAGGCATATGAAAAAATGCTCTTCATCACTAATCATTAGGTAGATGCAGAACAATGAGATATCATCTCACACCACAGAGACTGGAACATAGCCAAAAGAACAAAAGCAACTGGTGTTGGTATGGATGTGGGGAGAAAGAGACTTCACTGCTGGTGGGAATGCTGACTGGTCCAGCCTTTTTGGAAAATAATATGTACATTCCTTCAAGAACTAGAAATTGAGTTCCCATTTGACCCAGCAATACCAATTCTGAGAATATACCCTGGAGATTCAAAAACACAGCAGAAACACCATCTGCTCTCATATGTTTATTGATACATTATTCACCATAGCCAGAGTCTGGAAACAACCTCAGTGCCCAATATTACAGGAATGGATAAAGAAACTATGGCACATCTACACAATGGAATACTATGTAGCTATCAGGAAAAATGAAATAATGAGATTTGCCTATAAGTGGATTGACATGGAGATTATCATACTGAGTGAAATGTGTCAGAAGGAAAGGTACTGATATAGAATGACTGCATTCATTTGTGATATATAAAATATGCAATAGAAGAATAATATCCATGACCAGGGAAAATAGGGGTTAGGAGGACAGGTCAATGGTTGGAACTAACCACATATGTGTGTGGGGGGCTGAGGGTAGGTAAGATAGAGAAGAGACAGCTATGAAAATAATAGCTCGTAATGATCACGCTGGACAATATATGAGGCTTAAAAGTAAGTAAGGGATATTTTAAACTTTCAGTACCAATACTGCAAACCACAATACCCAAAAGGAAAGAGAGAGAGAGAGAAGGAGAGAGACAGAGAGAGAGAGAAGAAAAGTGTCTTCCATAGAGGTAGGCAGTGGGTGGGGGTGATGGGAGGGTACCTGAGGACATTGGTATTGGGAAATGCACACTGGTGAAGGGATGGGTATTGGAATACTGTATGACTGAAATCCAATCATGAACAGTTTTGTAACATTCTCTCTTACAGTGAATAAATAAAAGAGTTAAAAAAAATACAAGACACAGTATGTGAATAATACCCAAAGACAAGGGTATTAACATAAGGGCAGGAGGACTGGTTCATGGTAGGAAGCATGCTATCAAGAGGGAGTTTAGTTAGGACACAAAAGGGACCACTATGACAATTTTAGTTGGAAATGATCACTCTGGACAGAGTGATGAGTGGAGATAAAGTGATATACATTAATTCTTTTCAGTGCAGTACTGCAAACCACAGTGTATAAAAGGAATATAAGAGAGAGAGGAAGAGAAGGAAAGAGAGAGTGGAGAGAGACAAAGAGCGAGAGAGAGAGAGCGTTGCATGGGAGAAGAAAAGTATCTGCCAAAAAAGGGTGCAGGAGTGGGGCAGATGGAGGGAAACTGGGGACACTGGTGGTGGGAAATGGTGTACTGGTGAAGGGATGAGTGTTGAAACATTGTATAACTGCAACTCAATAATGAACAAATTTGTAACTATATCTCACAGTAATTCAATAAAATAAAAGGAAAAAAAAGAATATACTAAAGGGCCAGGGTGAGCATGCAAAGGGCTGAGTGAAGGCTTTGCATGCAGAAGCCCTGGACTCCATTTCTGGCACTGCACCATTGCCCTGTACTTCCAGAAAGCACCAGGAGTAGTCCCTGAGGCATTGCCTGGTGAGATCTGGAAAGCAAATGATTCTCTCTACCCAGGAGCACAAATACAAAAAGAAAAATGAAAAAAAGAGAAACAAAAATTTCCAAGTGTGGGATACTTGTGTTGCCAATACTCCAGTGATTTTCATTTTTAACCAGTTGTTACAGGGATCTTTCTGCTAGAGTGGCGCCAGCCCTCAGCTCACTCCTCTGGGCATATTTGGGAGCAGTCCTTTGTGAGGCAACATTTCAGGGCAATGTGTGATATGGCTGTTGGGGTCTTACTCAAGTCTCTTGTAACCCATAAACGATAGTAAATGCACTGCCACAAAGATGTTTTTTAAAAAAGAGTTTAAAACTCACAGCTGGGGGCTGGTGGAGAGAAAGTGTCGAGAGGTAGGAGCCTGCTTGTGTGATGCTGATCTGCGTTGGATCTCCCAGCACCCCATATAATCTCCTGAGCACTACTGGGAGTGATCCCTGAGCACAGAACTCACCTGGGCACAGTGAGTATGTCCCCCCAAATTCAAACCCAAATTAAACAGAACTCACAGCTGGGCTTCTTCTCCATGAATTGCCTCTTACAGTAGATAATGCAGAGAATGAGCAGTGCTAGGAGGACAGTGGCCAAGGCGCTGCAGATCACGGCGGCCAGAGCTGTATCCCGGGGGCTGGAGGCTGTGGATGGGATCTTCACGAGGTTGACCTTGCTGGTACCTGAAACCACAGACAGGACACAGAGGCTTAGAGAAGGTGGCAGGACCTTTAGCAATGGCCTTTATATGACTTGGGAAGGCCTTAGAATCCCAATGGCAGGTATGTGGGGATGATTCAAACACCCCCAATTTATGTTAATTTTTTATTATAGTACAGGCAACATGGTTACAAGAGTGCTAACGTTTCTGATACAGTACAAAGCTATTGCACACCCCTTACCAGGGGCTGGGGAGAGAATTCAAAGGATTAGAGTGCAGGTTTTGCATGCAGGAACCTGGAGTTCAACTCTTGACACTGTGTGGTCCCCACAACCACCAGCAGCAAACCCTGAGTATGGTGACAGAATGAACTTTCCAAGCATTGCCAAGTGTGTCCTTCAAAGAAACAAATTTACTGAACAGGGGACCATCTAATCAATAAAATGAGATTGTGCCAACAATGTGTTTGCCATCTGTCTTTCTTACTCTTGTTCTGGAACTGGCGAAACAACAGAGGTAGAAATAGCTGGCACAAAGAACGGTCTCTTTTGTATACACTCACTTTAGGTATTATTAATTTGGCTAAGAGTATAAATCAAGAGATTATTGAATATATGTGAATAAGTGTGAAACAAAATAGTGGCCTTTTCTAGTCAATTTTAATTGTCACCCCATGGATTCATCACAATGGAAACCTATTTTCATTATTTTATCTAGTTATTAATTTACCTTGTCAACTGCAATTTTAGTTAATAATAAACATACAGCATTCATGATTTATAATAAATTGCCAAAAGAAGCTGAAAAAAAACCCTGAGAATCTTTGAGAGGTAAATCACCTATTCCAATGAAAACTGCTTTGCCACCAATTTCTGAAATGTATTAGTAGGTGAATTGGATAAAGGGAATAATGAGTCATATTTTTTATAAATTTATGCATCTTACAATTTTACCACCCCTTTCCCAGTACTGTTCAGAAGTATGAAGATAATGGGATAAGCACAGAGAAAACAATTAATAGGAAGAACCTCCATCTTTGCAGGAAGTTTTCCAAATGAGCATCAACACCAACACAGCTACCATATGCCAACATCTACAGTAGGCCAGTTACTCACAATCTTTCACAGTAAGGGCATTTCAGCATAAACTTAACTTTAAGCATTTTATTTTCAAACAATCACCAGAGGATTAGATTTGATATGTATACTTTCTTGGGTAAATTATACTCTTATTATTAAGAGTCAAAAAATACAATAAAGTGTAAAGGATTATTGGGTCATATTTTGTACATCTTTTGCACAAAATTTACTGTAGTCAATCAGCTAACATATACAACATTAGATGACCTCATTGAAAACACAAATACAGCTTCATAAATTCAATATGTCTCACTTTGAGATTAAAGAGGTGGCAGTATTTTAACAAACTTAAAACATTTTCCTTTTGAAAATGTTCTGAGGGCCACTTGTGGGG
The DNA here is from genome assembly GCF_027595985.1 of Sorex araneus. Taxonomy (NCBI): domain Eukaryota; kingdom Metazoa; phylum Chordata; class Mammalia; order Eulipotyphla; family Soricidae; genus Sorex; species Sorex araneus. Next base: position 226,090,325 of record NC_073302.1, read on the forward strand.
CCACCAGGGCACCCATGGTACTTGGAGGGACAGAATGTACACGGATCATGATCTAATACAAGCAACCAATGTGCTCTACCATGTGATTATGATACCCAGTCCTGATTTTTTAAATGCCACTTCTAAGAACTATATGGTTTAACTGGATGAGTAGCAAATGCAACTATATTCTATTTGGGCAGGAAGGAATGACTTTTAATAGGAAAACCTTTTAATTTTTTTCTAGGATAACTGTTCCTGTCGGAGTTCCCCCTGTCTCTTTCTCTATCCCTAGGCATGGAGACGTACCAAACCCCAATGGTCGAAGCCTCTGATAACTTTAAAAAAGTGTTTTTTCCAAACATAAGCTAGGTTGCACAGATATGACTGCCAGTGAACCTGACCAGAGAATGGCTGCATCCCTCTGCTGAAGGACTCCTGACAGAAGTTGTGATGCTCCTGTTCCAGTGCTCCCTGCCTGATCCAGTACTTCATGAAATTCATCAGACTCCTATAGCTGCTCCTCTAGGACTCATTGCTGTGACCACTACTGCTGCTGCTGCAGAAACAACTCTTCAATTTTGATCCAGACACTTCATTTCTTCAGAATGGGACTAACAGACTCTCATCATTGGTGACTTGCCTCACCCTTGGACAGTGCAGGACAATTGGACGCTTTACTACTACAAGCACTGCTCTGGCCAAGGGTCGGACTGAAATTTTACTACAATTTATAAGACTGTATTGTGTTTGGAATTGTTCCTCTTTCTATTTCAAATTTTTGTAATTTTGTAAACAGAAAAGGGGGAGATGTTGGATATCATTGGTTTGTCCTTTCCCCCTTGCCACTAGGAGCTTAGGTTTATCAGTCACACCCATCAAAGTGCTCCCGAGTCACTCCCATTCCTTTGTTTATCTGTAACCATTTCTACCAGTTTATCTGCTCTTCCCTTAATCAAACTCTGTTAATTGGTAAGGTCAGAACTTCCTAGGACACTGAATATTATAACATTGCCTTTCTCTCCTTTTTATGCCTTTTGAATAATTTACTTTAAAGCTATGTCTTTTTTGTATAGACACAAGAAGACAATATTATGTTTTTATAACTTAAGACTTAATTGGCCTCGAATATTATTCCCTTCTGGGCATCTGTTTTCTCCACTTAAGCCTCAGTTGCCCTCAGTTCCTAGCATCCCAAAGTAGGGTCCCCGACGTGGGACGGGAAGGATCCAGGGCAAGCGGTGAGTTATGTGCTACCCTGGCATCGAGATGGGCCTGGCCAAAGTGCCTAATTCTTAACTATAAGTTAAGAGCTTGATCATAGACAAATGCTGTCATGATCCAATAGTAATTATGAGACTGGGACCCTACCAGGGATAGGAAAGACTGATCTGGCCTGAGCACTGTAGTCTGAGATTGAGATGGCCCCAGGAGAGCAATTCTATAAGCTTTAATGCATCTCTTATTGTGTCCATACAAAATAATTAATATTATGAATTCTTATATGTTTGCTGGCTGAGGAGAAGAGAAACACATTCATGGGACTCTGCCCTTGGGTGGATCCTCCTGCTGAAAGAGAATTAAGTCCTAGGAGAAGCATTCCCTGAGGGAAAAGAACCTAACCCTATTGCTGACCACACCTATGTGTATGCCCCAACCCCCTCATGCTGTGGAGATTTAACTAGGCTGGAAGAGTGGGTTGGGGGCCAGATCCACGGTGCCAGATCCACCGGGGCCAGATCCACGGAGCCAGATTCATGGGGGCCAGATCCACGGGGGCCAGATCCACTGATCGAGAGAGAGACCGAGAGCCGGGAGAGAGGCAGAGAGAGAGAGAATGAAGTAGGATGGGGGAGAAAGAAGCAGGAGGAGAATCAGAGGAGAATGGAGATGGACATGAAATAAACCGATCGAGCAACCAGTTTGGCCTTCTTCCTTCCTTCGCCTGCCTCGCCGCCTGTGCGCCCTTTCTTTTTATTTTTGTATTTTTATACAGGCTACGATTCTCAAGATTTCATTAATGCCTCTGCTTTCGCCAGAGAGTTTAACATATGAAAATATTACAGCAGGTTCCAGTTCTAAGTCCTCCTATGTTGGAAAGTCTCCTCTAGTTGCAAATGAGAGGTTTTTACTTATTAATGAGCGTATTTTTTTTATGAAGGACCTTATATTGTATTTTATTTTTTTTTAATTCTTTTATTGATTCACCATGTGGAAAGTAACAAAGCTTTCAGGTTAAAGTAATGAGTGTATTTTGATGCACAAAAATCAATGAACATTAAAAAATACTTTTAGGTATTTTACCATAATTTTTCACTAGAATATTTTATCATTGACTTTCATATTTATTTCAAGTGGACAAATTCTAGCCATTGTTTCCTATGCTCTTGATCACCACATTTAACAACAATAACAAAAAGCAACATAACAAAAAGCATACTGCATAAATGCTGATGAAACTGAAACCTGATGAACCTATTTCATTAATAAAAATATATTAACAAAAAATTATTTGCAGTCTTAATTGAAACAAGAAATATAAGCTTTATCTTTTAGGTTTTAACTGGCTAAAAAATATCTATGGTAACACTCAACATATGAGTTCCAGATGTACCAAAAGAGTCTGCCAATAAACAAAACAGCTGGATTGTTTCCTACTTTATACCAGGCACTCTGCTGCATAAATGTAAAAAGGTAAACTTTTATCATTTCCCTCTTTTGTTTTAGTTTAGACTTTAGTTTTAAATCGGCGAGGTTTGTCTTCCAAAAACTGATAAAAAAATGTTAGTCTAAAGTAAGCCTCTTCAGTCTGTATTTTCAAATACACACTATAATACATACTACATAAAAACCAGACTGAATTTCTTGTAACAAAACTGTTAGTAACATATATATTCCCAAAGTTTTATAACCATTACTACTAATTCCAGAACATTTTTACCACTCCTCCCCACCACCCAAGAAGCTCTATATCTATTTCCCCTTTCTCCCACAGCCTGGAAAGCACTGATGCTGCTTGCAGCCTCTATGAAAATGCCTCATTCTAAATATCGCCAATAAATGGAGATTGGAGGGATAGTACAGTGGGTAGGTCACTGGCCTTGCATGTAGCCAACCTGGGATCAAATCCTGGCACCCCACATGGTCCACATGCTCACCAGGGATGATCCCAGATTGCAGAGCCAGGAGTCATCCCTGAGCACCATCGAGTGCGTCCCCAACTCCCCCAAATAAACCCAAACGAACAAGAAAAACAAAACATGTACAGTCAAATAAATGGAATTATACATTATTATGTGGCATCTTGTGTTCAGCTTTCTTCACTTTGCTAAATGTTTGGAAGGTTCATCCAGGTTGTAGAGTGTATCAGAACTCTCTCTGGATCTACCCCTTTCATTTATGCACTCATCAGATGATGGATCTGGGTTGTTTCTACCTTTAGATCACTGTAATTAATGCTGTTGTAAAAAAGAATCTTCATGGGGCTGGAGCAATAGCACAGCAGGTAGAGCGTTTGCCTTGCACTCGGCCAACCTGGGTTCGATTCCCAGCATCCCATATGGTCCCCTGAGCACCATCTGGGATAATTCCTGAGTGCAGAGCCAGGAATCCCTGTGCATCACTGGGTGTGACCCAAAAAGAAAAAAAAGAAAAAAAAAGAAAGAAAGAACCTTCATGTACAAGTTTTTCATATATATATACACATATATATGCGTATATATGTATGTATTTTGTTTGTGGGCCACAGGACTTACTCCTGACTGGCTCTGAGCTCAAGGAATCATGTGGTGTTGGGGATCAAACCAAGGTTGGTTATATGGAAGGCAAACATCTTACCCTGTACTATCTATCTCTCTGCTCCCCTCCCTTTGTGAACCTTAGACAAAGATACAGTGCAGTTATTCCACATACTATCAAGAATATATCATTGCTGTTACACTGAAGCATTATGTTAATCAGAAAAAAGTACTTTCTCATCAAGAACTGAAAGACTGTAGGAGGTGATGCTAGAGAAACTGAACAGGTCAGTTTAAGAATAATAAAACTGCAGTGAGGAACTCTATTCTAATATAATAGAAAGTGCTCAATGACAGATGAGTGTACATGGGAATAGTCTTCACACCATATGCTAGCTAAAAAAAAAGGACTCAATAAGTTTTGTAAGACTGTAATCAAACAAGGTATCTTTTCCAATCAGAATGGAATGAAAGGAGAAATTAGTAACAGAAGGAAAACTGAAGAATTAATAAATATGCAGAATTTAAACAATAGATTTTTAGTAACCAGTGGGTCAAGGAAAATACTTGAGATGGATCAAAATATAACAGAGTGTATCCAAACTTATGGAATAAATCAGCATTCCAATTATATGATGGCAACTAATTTAATTAATAAAATACATAAATATTCATCATTAGAACATTAGAAAAAGAGGACTAAGTTTGATTCAAAGGTAGTAGAGAGAAGGCAATATAGGAATTAGAGTAGAGATAGATGAAAATAAAAACAACAATCAGTGAAACCAAAGTTGATATGAAAAGATCAACAAGACTGACAAAATCAGACTAAGAAATACAGAAGATTCAAATTACTGAAATAATGAATGAAAGATATTGTCATGGACTCTGCAGAAATAAAAAAGATTTTAAGGGAATACTCTAAACAACTGTACACCAACAATTGGATAAAATTGTTGGTGTACAGTTGTTGAACTATAAAAGTATAGTTCAACTATACTTTGAACTATAAAAATTGAACTATAAAAGTAAGGAATCAGGGGCTGGAGCAATAGCACAGTGGGTAGGTGGGTAGGGCATTTGCCTTGCATGCGGCTGACCCAGGTTCAATTCCCAGCTTCCCATATGGTCCCCTGAGCACTTCCAGAAGTAATTCCTGAGTGCAGAGCCAGGAGTAACCCCTGAGCATTGCTGGGTGTGATCCAAAAAAAAAGAAAAGTAAGGAATCAGTAAGCAAAGATACGACAAAGAAAAAACTCCAAGATAAGATGGTTTCATTGGTGAATTTGACAAATATTCAATGAAGAAGTAATGAAAACTCCTCAGAATTTCTTCACCCAAATGAATAAAAATAGGATATTCCCTCATTCACTTTACAATGCTAAAATTACTCCTGTAACCAAAGCTGGAGGGGAGAAAACTATAAGACATGATCTCATACAAATGTAGATTTAAAAACCCAAAATGAAAATAACAAGTCAAATTCAGGAGGGTATTAAAGGATTTACATAATAGCCAAGTTGAATTCAGGATGAAAATGATTTTTAGTCATACAACAATCAGTGTAACACATAATCTGATGAAACAGGAAAAGCACATGACTATCTCAGTGATACTGAAAATACACAACAAAATCCAACATCTTTCAGGTAAGAACATTCCATGTAAGAAGAAACTTCTTCCATGTGATAGTGATCATACATGTAAGACTCTCAGTTAATAACACATTCAATGGTAAAAGAATGAAAACTTTGTCCATAAATCAGGAAGAAGATAAGAACGACCATGTTACCACTTATACTCAATATAGTACTAGAAATTCTCAACAGAATAGTTAGTTAAAAAATCAAAATCCATCCAAATGGGAAATGAAAAAACAAAATAGCTGTTTCACAAATGATAAAAGCTTACACATACAACCCCCTAAAGATTCCAAAAACACAAAAGTTTCTCAACAAATATATTTAATAAAGCTTTAAAATGTAAAATAAGCATGTAAAAACACTAGCTGCACTTATTGATACCATCCATGGATAGTCCAAAAAATTAAGAAAACCATTCTATTGATTGTATCATAATAAAGACTAAACTAGAATGTAACTATGACCATACAAATCTTATGCACCAAAAGTTGGAAAACTTTGATGAAAAAAGAAGTGGGAAAAGGTAGCATACTTAGACTTAGTGTAAAGACAACAATACTACTTAAAGTTATATGCAGAAATCAAGATAATCTTTATAAAGACCCAGTAGCCCCTTATCAGAAATTAACAAACCATTCTAACACTTATATGGAATTTCAAGGAACACTGAATAGTCAAAATCAAAATCTTAAGAAAAAAGCACAGAGTTGGGGAATTCACAACTTCTAATTTCAATATTTACTATAAATCCTATACACATATATCAGCAAAGCATAGTATTAAAATAAGGAGGAACATGTAGACCAATAGAATAGAATTAAAAACCCAGAAATAAGCCCCTACAACTATGAACAACTGATTTTTTGGAAAGACTGCCAGACCACTACATGGGAGAGAATGGATTAAATAGGAGTCCATATACAAAAAAGCGAAACTGAATAGTGTCTCATACCATATTTAAAAATTAACTAAAAAATGTCCAAAGACCAAAACTTAAGAGTTAACGCTATAAAATTCTTATAATAAAACATCAAGAAATCTTTTTTTTAATTTATTTTTTTATTAGTGAATCACTTTGAGGGTACAGCTACAGATTTACACATTTTCGTGCTTGTGTCTCCCTCATACAATGTTTGTGAACCCATCCCTACACCAGTGCCCATTCTCCACCACCAATAAACCCAGTATCCCTCCCACCCCCCAATCCTATCTTCCCCCACCCCACCTTGCCTCTGTGGCAGGGTATTCCCTTTTGTTCTCTCTCTCCAATTGGGTGTTGTGGTTTGCAATAGCAGTACTGACTCAGACAGAAGGGAACACCAAGTAAAATGTGGGTTGGAGACCACTCGCGTGAAGGGAGATGAGTGCTAAAAGTAGACTAGAGACTGAAAACAACATCAAGAAATCTTTGTAACCTTCTTTCCAGATGTTTCCGTAAGTACATACCAAAAATATAGGTAACAACATGAAGAAGAGATAAATTTAGTTTTATAAAAAAATTAAAACTTTTGTATTTCAAAGAACATCAAGGACATGAGCTGACAACCCACCAAACAGAATAAATTACTTCTTACCATGTATCTACCAAGTACTTACCATCCAGAATGTATAAAGCACTCCAACTCAGCAATAAATGGCAAAAATCCCACTTACAAAACAGACAAAGCTTTGGTAGACATTTCTCCAAAGAAGGCATAAAAATTACTATTAAGTCCCAAGAAGATATACTCAAAACCTTTATCACAAGGAAAATTTTTAAAAATCTAATATAATAATAATAATAATAAAACAAAATAATGAGTCCTTGTGAAGGTGTGGAGAAACTTGAGCTCTTATACATTGCCAGTGGCAATGTTAGAAGGCACAGTTCCTGGAGGATAGAGTTTGGCACTTCTTTCAAAGGTAGCACTGTAGCACTGACGTCCCTGTTGCTCATTGATTTGCTCGAGCAGGCACCAGTAACGTCTCCACTGTGAGACTTGTTGTTACTGTTTTTGGCATATCGAATACACCATGGGGAGCTTATTAGGATCTGCCATGTGGGCAGGATACTTTCAGTAGCTTGCCGGGCTCTCCGAGAGGGACAGAGGAATCAAACCTGGGACAGCCATGTGCAAGGCAAACGCCCTACCTGCTGTGCTATCACTCCAGTCCTCTTTCAAAGGTAAAACACATAATTATTTATGACTCAGTCATTTCAGTCCTAGGTTTATATTAATGGACAGAGAGAAGAAACTCAGATATTTATATGCCAAGGTTCACAGCAACATCATTTACAACAGACAAAGTATAGAAATAACCCAATCATTCAACAATAGATTATTGCATAACAAAAATATGGTACTATACACAAAATAATATTATTCAGCCTTATAAAGTAAATGAAACTTTGATATGTGCTAAATGTTGCATGCTATAGGACTTGAAAATGCTGTGCTATGTGAAATAAATTGTACACAAGTAATTGGTATACAGTTGACTTTCTGATAACATGTGTTGGAACATAGACTCACTGAGTCACACCTTGCCCAGTCAACTCTTTTTAATCTTCTGAAAATTTAATTACTAAGAGGCTGCTGGAAGCCTTACTGACAACACAGTCAAGTAATATATTTTGTGCATTATATATTAGACTTATTATAATAAAGTAAGCTGGAGAATAGAAAATGTTAAGAAAATTCTAAAATTGATTTATAGTATTACACTGTATTAATATTGTAGGTTCACAACCATCATTTGTTTTTATAGAAAATATGTAAGCAAGTGAACCTGAATATCTGAATATTTTCCTATAGTTCAGTGGCTGATAAGATCCTGTACTGTTCAGGTGTCATCTATTATTCTGCTTATATGAACCATTTAGAATAAGCAAGTTAATAGAAAAGACAAGTTTCAAGGTGGAGAGGTGAGAAGGGATAACTGCTTAATTATCACAGTTTCTGTTTGGAGTGATGAATGATGACAGAAGTAGACAGTAATGATGACAAATTACTATGAATGTAATTAACACTCTTCAATTGTACACATAGAATGGAAAATTGTATGTTCTCTCTCTTTCACATATGCACGCACACATGCACACACACATACCCAGAACAATAGGAAGTAATCACGCGTGGAAAGCGTCATGCTCTGCCTAATGCTTTAGAATGTTGCCAAGTTGCTATTAAAGAGAGAGAGAGAAAATGACATCGCGTGGGAGGGAATTCAGATGCTGCTGCTGACTTGGGTTGAGACGTTTTGTCAAGGAGACATCATCAGAGGTTCTGTTTGAGAAATGTTCGTTGTAAGAGCAATTGCATGTTCTGATAGTGAGTTAGGTGCAAAGAGAGTGAGAATCAAGGTGGATGCCCAGGGTTTTAGAGTCAACCACCGGGTAATTATGGTGACGTTAACTGATTTTATGGACTGGTGAGTTCTGGGGAAAGAGTGGTTTTGGTTGAAATGTGAAGTGTGAAATACGACCAGGAACTGAATATACAGCAGCCGGATATACAATAATAGAGCAAAAAAGATTTATAACCAGAGACACAAACATGAAAATCATGAGTGTTTTTTTAATTTTTGTAAATTTTTTAATTGACTCATCGTGAGATAGTAACAAAACTTTCATGTTTGTGTTTCGGTCAAACAATGATCAAATACCCATCCCTTCACAAGTTCACATCTTCCACCACCAAAATCCCCAGCATTCCCTACACCCCAACCCCTCCCCTGCCTGTGTGGGACAAAATTTCCACAGTACTCTCTCTCTACTTTGATTACATTCAATATTTTGACACCAGTCCCACCATTATTATTCAGAATTTTCCCACAACCAATCAAACCTGCCGAAAAGGCAATGCTAGACAATTTGTTTTGCATTGGTTGTTATGAATAGCATATAATGTTGTGTGGCTGCGAGAGTGGCTGCACGCTCCTGGAATTCTAAAATTTTAATAGGGTCTGGAGAGATCTCTGCAGCGAGTTGCTTGGTTCCGAGATTCATTTGTGTGCCTCTGGATCATGGCCATTTAGGAGCTTAATAAGTAGCCCAGGGCAGTTCGTAGGTGTCATCTCAGAGTCCCATGAGACAGGGGGAAGGAGAAGGACCAGTTCCTCCCCTGTCTCGTGAGGCCTGGCATTTGCTGCTACTACTCCCACGTACCCGGGCTTTTCGTTGGGTTTTGGAAGATAGTGGCACGAGTGTTTTGATAATGTTCAATGCCTGGAATAGCTCAAATGACTTACCTGGAGATGCTTAATAATGACAGAGACAGGTGCATGGAATCAGGAACTCCTTGAAGTGAGGAGCTCTGATCAAAGAGGAGCAGCCATATGCTGAGACAAGAAGGAAATGGGCAGAAACATGTCAAGGAAGACACATGGAATACAGTTTTGGAAAGAAGAAGGTCAGGGAGCTAAATTAAAGGACCAAGACCATGCTGGCTCCTCAGAGGCCCTGAATTTGATTCCCAGTCCTGCATGGTTGCCCAGGCACCACTGGAGTGACCTGGTGGTTCCCAGCACTACTGGACGCAAATGAAACAGGTTAGTGGTCCTGGGAATCCCTGAACACTGCTTTGTAGGGCAAGGGGTAACCCTCCAAAAGAAGCAGAAACAAAGATGAAAGTGATTAATACTTTTTATTTTTAAGGTGATATGTTATAATCAGGATATTTTATTTTGGAGATTAGTTTACAGAAAGCAAATTCCAACAAGTAGATCTTTTATTTTTATAAGAATTAGCAACAAATTTATTGTTGGCTAAATCTTTGAAACGATAATGTGATTCTGAAAAGTGCTCTCTCACAAGGTTAAAAAAAATCAAGGACCAAGCTCAGAGGGAGTTTATAATAGACAGCAGTCACTATAAAATAATATCACATGAGGCTGACGCCCAAGAACAGTAGATACAAGGGCCAGGGGGATTGCCCCATAGCTGGAAGACTGCTTCATGAGTGGAGGGGAGAAGGCAGACAGAATAGAGAAGGGATCACTAAGAAAATGATGGCTGGAGGAATCAGTCGGAATGGGAGATGTGTGCCAAAAGTAGATAATGGACCAAACATGATGACCTCTCAGTGTCTGTGTTGCAAGCCATAATGCCCAAAAGTAAGAGAGAGTATGGGGAATATTGTTTGCCACAGAGGCAGGGGGAGGTCGGGAAAGGGGGGGTATACCCTATATTGGTGGTGGGGAATGTGCACTGGTGGAGGGATGGGTATTTGATCATTGTGAGGTTGTAACCGAAACATGAACGCTTGTAAGTATCTCATGGTGGTTCAATAAAATTTAAAAAATAGCAGTCACACTTAAGATTCCATTGCATGAGTAAGATTGAATTAATAAAGTTCCATTTTTTTCAAACCAATGATAGAAGGATTATACTAGGATTTTCATCTTTTTCCTAAGGACCCAGTTAGGAAATTCTACTTACTTTAAAAATTCTACCAAAGGGTAGGGATGAAACTTTATTTATTTTTTTGGCTCAACATCCTGTTTAGCAACATTTAAAACTAGTAAACATTGGCCACACCATCTTGCAGCTTCTTTATCCCGTAGAGTGAGCTGTGCGTGTGTTCAGTGCCAGCGTCCTGAGGACTATTTCCAAGCCGGTGCCCTAAATTAACGTGGCAGTTTTTATTGATTTTTCTTCTTTGAACTAAGAACACAACAAAAATGATAGAGCTGGGCAAGCGTTTTTCCTTTGTTGAGCTATGCTGCAATATTTGTTTATAAACAGAACTTCTGAGCCTGATTTCTTCTTTCAAGTTTCCTTCTGGGCACTGCCCAAAATAGCTGTTCTTTCATGACTGAAATGCAAGTGAATTAAGGCAGAACCTGCAGGTGGTCCCAAGCTTTTTTGCTGCAATATTAATACAGATGATTCCCACATGAGGTTTTATTATCAGCATAACCTGGCCCTGAGATGGAAGCTCTTTATGTTTATTTCCATGGTTATGTTGTAGCTGAGGACTTTAAAGAACTGCAGTTAATAAAAGTAATATGTGAAGCTGAAATCTACATCCAGATCCCCAGAAATCCACAGAAGTTGCTGTGCCACTGGGAATATAACAGGGCATTATGGAACAGGGTTTATGTAGAGCTGTAGAGAGCAGGAGGCCCCACTCTCTCCCGAGGGTCTCTGAGTCCTTTCTCCACTGCACAGTTCTGCAAATCTCTCTCTTTCCCTCCATGCTCCCTGCCCATCTCAGTTCTACTGCCTTGGTCAGCAGCAACCCACGTTTACGGACTGAAGACTACAAGGAAATTATAGAAGGGCCTTCCTGAAACTGGCAAGAGAAACTGGCCTCCACACTTACGTATATTTTCATATTCTTGTCTGAATAATTTCCCTTGCATGATTAATAAGCATCACTTTCTATTAGAATAAATTTACAAAGACAGGATGAGAATCAATAGTCTAAATTGGTTCCCATCTTTCCATTATTATTTTTTGCACTGTGAAAGGGAAAGTTAAAATCTTGGGATTCAAACACTGGTTCTGACCAATTTAAACCCTTCACTGACCTAGAAAGTTTTCCTTGAGACATTCTGCTGAATTTCTTATATCAAAGATGAATGTAATTAGAAAAGTAGAAGTGCCTTTAGTGGCTTATCCATTAGTAGTTTCTTTTCAAGTTTTTGTATCTGATTTACAATGCGGTTCATGACAGTGCTTCATGCACACAACGTCCCCACACTACGCTCTCTCCAGTGTGACCCACACTTCAACACTCCCTCCCCAGTTATCAGGTTTTGTCTACAACTAAATCTCCACTGTTGTAAAATATCAATAGAAGTCATGATTTTAAAGTACCTCTCATGGAGAGAAATAAGGCAATTCTATTGTTAATAGTTTGGTACTGACAGTAGTTTATTTGAATCAAAAAGTTCAAGGTGGGAATGCAATTTGAATAAAGAAGAATTTAATTAGATTTATTGATGGAGCAGAAAATGGTAGCAAAGATTGTCCAGATAAATGATTGCACATAACAAACTGAATTGGCTCTTTCTAGAGTGAACCAGCTTATAGGCGTACAGCAATTTGAGGTTGTGTTGACATGACCCTAATTTTTACCAAGTGGGAAGTGAAAAGGCAAATGCACATACTCCAAAGTCTGGCTGCTCCTTTGGTCTCAGGTAACGCTGGACTGAGAGCTGACACACTCTTGTATAAGGCTCACAGATTAAATTCTTAAAAAAGTTTCAAGAAGCTTCTACTGGTTCATATGTGCTATGTGTCCTTATCAGCAGACCTGCATACTCTTCCCTTCTCTTTTTTGAGATTTAGAACTCACTGGAAAAAAGCTCCACTCTGCAGCGAGAGCTCTGCATTCACTGGCCCATGTGTCCACCAGCAACTGGCCACCCTTGCTTCAGGTTCCTTACCAGTAAAATCAGGAAATACCAATACTTATCTCTAGGATTTTTGTGAGAATTGAAGGTAGTGATGTGCATAAAGGGCTAATGTGGAACCAGAAACACAAAACTTGCCTCAGTGCTTTCTCCTATTATTACTTAGAATAAGTCAATATAGTGATGATGATGTTGAAATGTGGATTTTAATTGAATATACAGAAAATAAGCAGTTGGTTATTCATGCTTGTGTCCTCATCCTTAAAAGTCTTGAAGATTTGGAGAAAAATCAACAATAAAAGCAAACTCTGGGACAGAGAGATAGTTCAGTAGGCGAAACACTTCCTTTGCATGAATCTAACCTGGGTTAAGTCCTCAGCACCCCAGATGGCCCCCTGAGCCTGCCAGGGAGATCCCTGAGTGCAGAATCAATAATAAGTTCTGAACACTGCCAGATGTGCCTCCCAAACAAAAACAAACAAAAGCAAACCTAGAGTTCTCCCCCCAAAACACAGTTCTATACAAATAGTCAGCACTATTGCCATTAAGTGTCTCAAAGGGTCTGATCAATAAAGTTCCCTAAACGGCAACTTTAAGCAACATTTCATAACATTAAGCAACAATTAGCAAAATAAATAAAACTAAAGGAGTACTGCAAGGTAAAAACCAATGTTAAGAAATACTTTAGAAAAAGATTTTTTAAATGTTTAAATCCCAAGTTTTCTTTTCTTTTTAAAGTTGAATGACTGCGAGATACACAGTTACAAAGTTGTTCATGATTGGGTTTCAGTTATATCAAGGGACAGGTGTTGGAACATTGTATGACTGAAACCCAATCTAGAAAAAAATCTTTGATGAGAAAAAATGAAATTAAAATTTGTCAGTTACAGAACTGCAGCACGCTACCAAGATTTTAAAGAAAATTATATTGGTTAACATTATCACACAAAGCTTATAGAGAAAAGGCTTTAGGACCTGCACTTGGTTTTCCTTAATTATAGTTGGAAAATTCTGCATGGATGAGGTGCAAGCTGATAGAACCACAATTAAAGTATAATAAATGTGCAAGATCCCCAAATATTTCCCAAAGGCTCATAATAAATATTGTTGTTCTAGGTATTTGGAGAGAACAAATTAAAACAATATGACCTCCTTCTTCTCTAGCTTCTTGAATAAAGGTAGTATTTATAACCACATAGTGATAATAAAGAGGACATAAAAATATTACACAAAAATGATATTACATATTTAAATAGTATGCAAAGGGTGCATTGGAAGAAATTGGATTAATAGAAATGACAGTATGAAAGGAAGACAGAAAAGCAACTTCTACTTGTTGATCACTGTTGCACAACAAAATGAAAAGATGTGCATCACTTCTTACTGTCAGGGAAATATAAATGAAAACAGAAAGCTATTGCCCCACTCCTGTGGGGATCACTATTACATGAAAGACAAGAAGCAACACGTGTAACCACGATGTGCGACAGGAAACTCTGTAGATGTATGGCTTGTGTGGGAAACTTGCACAGCCTTTATGTAAAGTAGTGTGGAAATTCCTCAAAAAAATAGAAATAGAAACTCCATCTGATCCAATTTTCACACTTTATCCCCAAACACAAAAATTAGCATTCAAAGAGAGATAGTCATGATGATGTTGATTGCAGCGTTATCTACAATAACTGAGAGCTCAAAACAACCTCATTGACAGATGGAGGATATAGAAGATGTGGTATTCATCTTCCACTGACACTGCAGAGTACTATTCAGTTAAAAAATCAACAACAGTGATTTACAACAACATGGATGGATCTAGAGGATATTCTGTTTAGTGAAGTTAAGTCAGCTGGGGAGAGAAACCAAAGGAATTAATGACTAGAGCAAAACAAAAATAAACTTTTGGACTGTAATAACCAGATGAGTATTTACAAGAAGGGAGGGGGACATAGCCATGGGGTGGATTAATTGGTAAAAGAGAACAACTGTGTGGTGAAGAATAAAATGGAACTTTGATGGACTTAGAACAGTCTTGACAGAGTTATAAATTCAATGTTACTTTAATTTTTTAAATGCTGGCTTTACTAATGATATAGGGCCTTTTCTCACTGAAATCAGTGTATCATTTGAGTTAATTCATTTATGGAGTATACTGGTAACACTCAGATGAACACCTTTGCCTTTCTGGATTATCAACATGGAACGATGAATACTCCTTTTTGAGAGGAAGAGGAGTAACGGGCAGAGGGAATGAAGGGGCTGAAGACTTAACACCATTACCTCGTTTAGCACTGATGAGAAAAAAAATCTATTGACCCATGGCAAATTGTATCCATCTTGGTGATATTTCATGGGATAAAAAGTGCTATTTTCTGGGTGTTGAAGTGATAGTTCAGCAGGTAGGGACTTGCCTTGCACATGGTGAACCCAGATTCGAGGTCTGGCACCTCGTTTGGGACCCCAAGCCCCACCAGGAATGGTCCCTGAGTTCAGAAACAGGAGTAAGCCCTGAGCACCATCAGGTGGGGCCCACACCCCCTCCCCACACACAAAATAGTCATTCTCTAGCCTGGACTTTGCCTCTTGTGTTTTACTGGAAAGAATCAAACTCGTGTGCACCCAGAAGGCCATACACCAGTGCAGTTGCTACCACACAGGATCATGAAGACAGGACACACGTGAAAAGGCTCTGTAAGCTGACAGTATTGAACAACTCTAAGTGCAGGCATTGGTATCTGGCCACGTGCCTTGTTCCTATGATAAAAAACCACAGTGTCATCCCGCATCGTGAATGAGAGGCACACTTAGTATTTTGGTCACTAGGGACACAAAGAATGGTCTGAGCTGCCTCTTTGTACCCAACAGTATGTGCTGATCTTGGAGATCTTTTCAAGTACTCGGGTCTCTCTGCTCTTCTCCCCTACAGCCAGTTCCCTTGCTCTCCTTGATCACCTCCTGCTTAGCTGCATGAAGGAGCCAGGCTAGCTGGGACAGGAAAACAACTGTCCTGCAGAAACAATGGGACACAGGAACCTGCTTTCTTGAGACCGCACAGTATGGGCTGGGACCTGGCTGGAAGGAAAATGTGTGAATGGGACGGTCTTCCATGGTCTGCTGCCCAGGAATATGTGGGGACTGTATGTCCCTGGGACAAGGTGTGGGTGACAGACAAGGTGTGACTTGGCTGGAGGCAAGGGTGGAGAAAAGGAGCTGGAAGAGAACTTTTTCCCATGGGCATCCATGACTGAGCTTACTCATTCATCACTGATCCTGCATCACTGCAAGTGGCAAAAATTGTAATTTGGACCAGGGCAATAAGACAGCGGGGCACTTGCTGTGCACGTGTCCATCCACATTCACTCCCTGGCACCCGCTGTGGTTCTTTAAGCCTCACCAGGAGTGATCCTCAAGCACAGAGCCAGAAGCAAGGCCTGAGCAGTTTGGGGTGCTCCC
Source organism: Sorex araneus (assembly GCF_027595985.1). NCBI lineage: Eukaryota > Metazoa > Chordata > Mammalia > Eulipotyphla > Soricidae > Sorex > Sorex araneus. The sequence continues at coordinate 226,106,475 of NC_073302.1, forward strand.
CTCAAATTTTATTTATTTATTTTTTCCCATTTGACTTCAGATCTTCAAAAATCCAGTGGGTAAAGTGGTGAGATGAGTCATGGGGAGGGGAGGTTCTACAGGATGGGTGATGGATTAGGCAGGCAACAGACAGAAGGAACATTCATATGGCCTGGGAGTCAGTCCAGGGGATATGAAGAACTGGAAGTCAGGGGGATTCCCATCTTTAAACCAGAAGAGAAAATAAACCAGGTAGGGACCCTGTGCCTAGAAGATCACAGGCACTGAGACCTGGCTTCTTACTTCATGTTGGCTCCTAAGTTTGCTTTCAAGTCGCTTGGCTTAGATCTGATTGCCTCTGGGGTCACATAGGTTAAATATCCCCAGGAGAGTGGGAGCAACAAGCAAAAATGAAGAAGGAAAGAACGTGATTGGTGAGGCGGGAGGTGAATTCTGGCCCCCAGTGTCCCTGTTGGAGCACTGGCTTGACCGAAAATCTTTTCTGATCCAAGGAAGCCTGTAATGCTGAGAGCTGGCTCTTTCCTGCAGATTTCTCTCTGACACTTGGTGGGTTAGAAGTCTAACTATTCTGTACTTTAATTACCCTAAACACCATCATTAACACTGAAAATTTTAAGCCACAAAATGGCAGCAGACTGCTTAGAGTACTTCTCTGCAGATCCGACCGAGTGAAAAAATATACCCCACCTCATGTTTTACAAGACTATTTTTTTCCCATATATGATCCCATGGTCCTGTAAGTTCTTCTGTGTTTATTTGCCTGGCAAAACAAAGATGCTTTTAAATTTCTTGATCAAGACCCAGGAAAGACACCATAAAAGAAACACATTTTGATGCCCTGAACAGCTGTGCCGAAGGATACACACACTCAAAAATAGTTCTGTTTCGAAGGGAATGCCTTGCCACAGTGGCAGGGTGGGGTGGGGGGGAGATGGGATTGGGGAGGGTGGGAGGGACACTGGGTTTACGGGTGGTGGAGAATGGGCACTGGTGAAGGGATGGGTTCCCAAACTTTGTATGAGGGAAGTATAAGCACAAAAGTGTATAAATCTGTAACTGTACCCTCACGGTGATTCTCTAATTAAAAATAAATAAATTAAAAAAAAAAGAAATTAAAAAAAAAATAGTTCTGTTTCCACTGGAACTAACAGACAGGGCTGCGATCTGGGAACTGGAACAAAGATATGAAACTTGGACCGCTGACTCCCCACTCCCCAGGACACGCTGGTGAACCCTTTGCCTGCCAGGGTCCCTAGAGAGTTCTGAATTGCCAGGTTCCTGGGAAGACACAGCCTCATTCATTGGACCTCGTCCTTGGGGAAGGCCATGCCCTTTCGCCTACGGACCCAGCATCCTGTAATTCTCAGCTTCTCTGTTATTAGTCAAGTGGATAATTCTTATTTACTTCATTGCAGTATTTAAAGAAGTAATCTTCTGTGAAATTATTCTAAGATGATGAAATTTAAATTGTTTCCACCTGTTAACTTTCAACTAAGAAGAAGAAAAAAATTACTACGTCCTTGCAGTTTGATCAAAGAAAATCTGGATTTAGACAGTTTCTTGCCACCCTGACTCAGTGGGATTGCTATTGCTCTTCACTTCTTTATAGTGTTACAATGGAAAGACTTAGGGGAAGGAACCAAATTCTCAGACCCAGGGAGATGGCTCATTGTCAAGCCATGTCATCCTGAGGCTGAGAGTTTGAACCCCATGCCTCCTCACACGCTCAGTGCCTGTCCTTTGTGATACCCAGGAAGCCAAACAAGTGGGCAAACCCCTCTCAATTAGGTGAGAAAGAGTCACTGCATCCTCTCTTCTATTTTCTGGGAGTGTGGAGGGAGACACATTCAGTGGGCTTATTCCTAGCTCTGTACTCGGGGATCACTATGTCAGGATTTGAGCAACCATATGGGATGCTCATGACCAAACTTAGGTTAACTACTTGCAAGACAAGGCAAGGGCTTTAACCCTTGTACAGCCTCTCTGGATCCAAGAGCACAATTTCTTAAGGCCTAGAACACAAGACAAGATCAGGAATTGAGCTCTGACCATCCTAGGCTCAGTTATTTGACACAGGACGAACTTAGGACACAGAAAGGTTAAATAACTTGTGTGTTCAAACCAACATTCAAAAATCAAGCCCTCTCTGTGTAAAGCATACGTGAGACAATCCAGGAGAAGCAGCCCAGCTACTCAGCTGCATTCCTGGTGGGACGACGGAAGGAGGAAGCCCTGGGAAGATCCTCCCAGGACTGATTCGTATTAGAGAGAAAACTGCCCTGATTCAATTTTCATTCTGGGTTCCTGGGCCTAAAGTAATAGAAAACATTTACCGTCACATAAGATCTTATATGGTATAAAATTCTGTTAACCTGTTCTAAATTTATGCTTTCCTTCAGTTTGGAAAAAGAAAAAAAATCAACCCAATGCTATTCTTCTGATTTCTGACAACACAGAGAGCAAGCAAACTATAATAAATATCATTATGCTAATACATAACTAATAATTAAATAAATTAAATTTATTTTAATGAAATTAATTTAATTAAATTCATTACATGCTGCAAACTAATAATTAACTCTTGAGAAAGAGGTGGAAAACCTGTGCTTCAAAGTACACACATTTATGGAATCAGCTAAAAATACTGTGCTTAAACCCGTATCTCTGCTTCTGCCCTCACTCTCCTGAACTCTGCTCTCAACAACAGCCAGAGGATCTTTTAAAAACTTGTTTGATCATGTCATTCCTGCAGCTAATACTTGCGTCCTCAGAGAAGGGCCCGTAAGCCAGCTCAGCCTGCACCTCTCACTGCATCCTTACCCCTCACCAGGCCTGAGTTAACTCCAGCTGTGACAGTAGCCGGCCCCAGTGCCTCCTCTCAGGTGCTGTCCTCTCCCTGACTTACTGAGACCTTTTCTGACCACCTGACCCCCACTACATATATGTATACACACACACACACACACATATATATACATATATATATGTGTGCATATATTTTATGATAGAGTTACAATAGTGTTCAAGTTTCGAGTATTGATGCACAAAATTACTTGCCACCCCTGCAAACTGAGTGCCTATGATGGCCCACCCCTTGTCCCTATGTCCAATCTAGTCCAACATCCCTTCCTCCTGCCCCTGGTTGACTGTTTAGAGTTTTGGTGGAGACGGTTATCACCTTAGCACCATCCACGCACTCTAGACTCCTCCGCTTCTGTTTCCTGGCCACCTTATGTAAATGACATTCTTATGGAACAACATAACAGCAATTCCTTGGGGACAGAAATTCTGTCTCTGCTTGTCACCATAGTGTCACAGTGCCATGAGCACTTACTGCAGGCAGCAAGCACATGGGCCATCAAAGAGAGGAGAGACTGTCTGCAGGTGACTCAGGACATACTGTGACCTTCAACTAGTACCCAGGACTTGAAAAAAGAGAAGAACATATCCAGATGGTCTCATGCATCTGTGAAACAGAGAGAGATGGAACAATAGAACAGACAGTGTCCAAAGATGACATAGGCACCTTGGTCTTTGATTGCAGAACTGAGATTACCAATAAAGAGGTAGGGCTGGAAGTGACAGGGTCAGTGATGGAGGGCACTGGGCATGTTGGTGGAGGTGAGGTGCAATAACTCTCTACATAAAAGCCATCAATGTGAACAATATTGCAGCAAGTTACCTGAACCACAATAAAAATTAAATGAAATTACAATAAGAGATTAAAACATGTAAGCATTCCCTGACCTACTTTCTGAGCTCAGTAATACCAGGAATCCTTGAAAGTGTTTTGCTTCTCTTCTGCACTTCAAAAGAAACAGTGACCAAAATACAGAAAGAGCCCACAGAATGGGAAAGAATATTTACCCAATACCCATCTGATAAGGGATTAATATCCAGGATATACAAGACACTAGTAGAATTGTATAAGAAAAAACCTCCAACCCCATCAAAAAATAGGGAGAAGAAATGAACAGGTTTCCTCAAAAAAGAAATACAAATGGCCCAAAGGCACATGAAAAAATGCTCCACATCCCTAGTCATCAGGGAGATGCAAATCAAAACAACAATGAGGTATCACCTCACACCACAGAGACTGGCACACATTCAAAAGAACAAAAGCAACCAGTGCTGGCGTGGATGTGGGGAAAAAGGGATGCTCCTTCACTGTTGGTGGGAATGCCAACTGGTACAGCTTTTCTGGAAAACAATATGGACAGTCCTTCAAAAACTAGAAATTGAGCTTCCATATGACCCCACAATACCACTTCTGGGAATATGTCCCGAGGATGCAAAAGAGCACAATAGAAATGACATCTGTACCTATATATTCATTGCAGCACTGTTCACAATAACAAAATATGGAAACAACCCGAGTGCCCTAAAACAGATGACTGGTTAAAGAAACTTTGGTACATCTACACAATGGAATACTATGCAGCTATTAGGAGAGATGAAGTCATGAAATTTGCTTATAAATGGATAAACATGGAGAGTATCATGCTAAGTGAAATGAGTCAGAAAGAGAGGGACAGACATAAAAGGACTGCACTCATTTGTGGAGTGTAGATTAGCATCACATGAGGCTGACACCTAAGAACAGTAGATACAAGGGCCAGGGGGATTGCCCCATAGCTGGAAGACTGCTTCATGAGCGGAGGGGAGAAGGCAGATGGGATAGAGAAGGGATCACTAAGAAAATGATGGCTGGAGGAATCAGTTGGGATGGGAGATGCACGCTGAAAGTAGATAATGGACCAAACACGATGACCTCTCAGTGTCTGTGTTGCAAGCTATAATGCCCAAAAGTAGAGAGAGAGTATGGGGGATATTGTCTGCCATGGAGGCAGGGGGAGGGTGGGGAGGGGGTATATCCAGGATACTGGTGGTGGGGAATGTGCACTGGTGGAGGGATGGGTGTTTGATCATTGTGAGATTATAACCGAAACATGAAAGCTTGTAACTATCTCACGGTGATTTAATAAATTTTTTAAAATTAAACAAAAAAAGAAAGTGTTTTGCTTCTCATTTTAAAGGAAAACATGCCTCCTCTGACCAGAGGTAAACTTTTCAGGAATTACTGAATTTTCAGTGACATTTAAAAAATTCGACTCTAAATTTAGATTTGCAGAGAACTATCGAGAGAAAAACATTCATTAGTTCATACCAGAACACTCTGGGACTTGATGGAAAGGAAACATGGACAGAAAACATGAAGATAAGCAAACATGATTTAAAAATATGCCCAAACAAAAACATGTACAAATCCTATCCTCCAGACAGTTCTGGAGAAAATGCAAGCTGGCATCTAGAAGAAAGGCCTGGGTCAAAGACCGGAAATAATGTCTAATGGGGAGGACGTGGAGAAAGGGATGCTCGTCCTTTGCAGGTGCGAATGTCATTCAGTAAAACCACTGTGGCAAACCGAAATAGGTGTAACAATGAACCAACAATGTCACACCTAGGCATTTATCCGAAGAATGGAGAAAAACTAGAATAGCCATATTCATTAAATTCACCCCTATGTTCAGAGAAGCATTCTTTTTAATAACTAAGACACTGAAATAACCTAACGGTTGTGGGAGGGTGTCTGTGTCTGTATATCTATCTGTCCATTTGTCTGTCTACACACATATATTTAATAGAATACTACTACTCATCTATAGAAAAAGATTACATTGGCGTCAAAGCAATAGTACAATGGGTAGGGTGCTTGCCTTGCATGCGACCAACCTGGGTTTGACCCCGGCATCTCATATCTGCCCACCTACACACAACCATCCAGGAGTGGTTTCCTGAGCACAGAGCAAGAGGTAACCCATGATTATCAGCAGGTGTGGTCCCCAAACAAAACAAAACATTTGCACTGTGCCTTTTTTGACAACCTGGATGAAACTTGAGGTGACTGTGTTGAGTGAAAAAGTCAGAAAATAAAATGACTTGACAGTATCTTTCATAGGTGGACTGAAAATACCCAAAGCAAATGCATAAATACACAACCACAAAAAACGTTACTCTTAGACTCTGCACAAAGTATGATGGTTACTAGGGGGCTGGGGATTATGGCAATAGTATGGCACGAGAACTTTGGCAGTGGGTGAGGCAGAGGCTGATTGAAAAACAGACGTGTGACATGGTACTCTTGAGATTTTTATAGTAGTGCAAATCAGTGATGAATAAATAAAAGAAATGAGCAGAGAGAGAAGGAGAGAGAGAGGGGAAAGTAGGAGAGGGAGAGAGGGAAAATTGTGGTGACTCTTCAGCCATCAGTTTAAAAAAGAAGCATTTTTCTTCTGCAGGGATAGAAATGCTTTTCATCTTCACTTGGGAAATGATTATACAGGTATACAAATCTGTCATATTTCCACTGACATATTTGCTAGATGGCTGTATTTTCTTCAATCAACTATAGTTGAAAAAAGTTTGAAATTTTATTTTGCAACATTACAAAATATCGTTTCTTCCCTTTTGTTGATATTGTATATATAATTATAATAAAAAAGTATTGAATGTTTAGTAAATAATATAGCTACCTGTTTTATAATATTAATGAGATTCATGAATACTTAAAATTTCTTGAGATGGTTAAAATAATACATGAGGCCATGAAAATAATGATCAATTGAAGTGGGGCACTATCTTAAAATAAAAATTCCTTGCTCTTACTTTACTTCAGAGCTTTCAATTATAACTTTCCAGTACAGTTCCAAAACACTGAGTTATTTTACACTATTTAGATTTTTATAGTTTTACCATTTCTTTATTTGTTAAGGATAAACTCCTGATGATACTCAAGGGTTAGTCTTAGTCCTGTATTGAAGGTTTTTCCCTGCAGTGCTCAGGGGACCAGGTGGTGCCAGGGGTTGACCTTAGGCCTCACCTGTTTAAAGCTCAGGTTCATCCTGTTGAGACAGATCTAGGGCCCGTTTTCCATTATTTTTCAAAGTGAGATGACTCAACTGCATTTATAAGTTCCCTTCCCCCCCCCCTTAGTTAAAACAAATATGTTTTGGGGCCAGAGAGCTAGTGCAGGGAATAGGGACACATGTTTTGTATGCTTGGAACTTGGCTCAGGCACTCTGAGTGTGGCTCTCACAGTTCCTGAGTGGGAACACGTCTGCGGAACCTTGAACCACCCAGCCTGGTTGTGGTAAGTACCATGAGGAGTGGTCCCCTGACCTTCTGAACTACTTGGGATGCTCCCCCCCAAAAACACACAAACAAATTATGTTTAAAATCTTATTCCTCTGTCTTTCAAGTCACCTGGACAGGCTATGTTTGAGTGTGGCAAGTCTGTGCTGACATGGTTAGAAGAATGAGGGCATTTGCATCTGCTCACCACACTGCTGAGAAAGGCCTAGATGGGGTCAGGGACTTTTCAGAATCTTTATTTTTTTTACACTTTTCGGATGCTTCTTTTTCACTCTTCGAAGTGACTTCCTTTGGCCAGAGGGGTTGCTCACATGCTTTGCATAGGCTTTGCATGCAAAAGCCTGGGGTTCATCCAAGGCACCTCACGGTCCCAGAGCACCCCTGGCAATGAACCCCAAGCTTTTGGGTGTAGTCCCCAATTTTAAAACCAATTAAAAGAAATTCCTTGGTGCTAGAGCAGAGCCAGGAGTAACCCCTGAACATCACTGGGTGTGGCCCAAAAATTTTTTTTTAAAAAGCAAAGTTAAAAAAAGTTCTCAAACTATTATTTGGTTTTTGCTTTGGGGAACTTTTGTTTGTTTTGTTTGTTTTGGCAAAATCAGGGTTACATATGGCCCTGCAGTCAGGGATCGCTCCTGGTTGTGCTTGTGGGACCACGTAGTATGCTGCGTATCAAACTCAGGTCTGATGTGTGCAAGGCAAGTGCCCTCCCTGCTGTACTACTGCTACAGCCCAAGTCCCTCGCATTTAATGCCCTTTTAAAAAAGTAGTTTGTGGAGGAAGAGGCCAGACACCCATGTTTAAAAACAGAAGGATTCCATTGGTGAGGGCCACTGAACTTGAGCTCAAGGCCCTCACATACCAACTCACAGAATAAACACTGTGGTAGAAAGTGAAATGATCTGGAAGCTTGAACCTTGAGTATATTTCCACCACAGAGTTGGCATAAACTGTCAGATTGCTTTTCCTCACATCTATTTGTGTTAAGCATCTAATGGGAACCCACACAAATCACTGCTTCATTTGGACAAGTCCGCCACTTCATGAAACAGGCCTGCTGGGTTTTGTATTTTCTAAATAAACCGTATTTAATCTAACATCCACTCAATTTAGTGATGGCCTTTCACAAACCACAAACTGTTTCTTTGTGAGTAAATATTTAATCCAGCAAGTTGGCTTTAAATGTCTACAAGAGACTGAAGATAACAGCTAGAAAAGTTAGATTTACAGCCGACTAGGTAATCATCAACTGCTACTACTGTTCTAGGAGGACACATCAGAACCCCAAACCCTCCACACTAAGTCCACCGGCTTAGTGAAGGCATTTAGACTTCTCTTCCTTTTAAAGAAAATTTGGAAAAGAGTTTATGTCTTAAAATATTTATAATTTCAAGTGAGAGAAAAGAACATATGCAAAGTAAGTGATTTTAAGACACTTTTTTTTTGTTTGTTTGTTTTGGTCCATATCCAGGGATTCTCAGGGCTTACTCTGAGAATCAGAATATGTCTGATATTGAGGACCTGCCTCAGTGCTTAGGGATCCCTCCTGGTGGGAACCAGGGAACCATATGTGGTGCTGGGGATTGAAACTGGGTCGGCCATGTGCAGGGCAGTGTCTTAACCCCTGTACTATCCCACCAGCAAGAAAGGGTTTCTTTTAGGAATTTTTGTCTTTTATAACTTTAATGAAACTAGGGTTACAGAAAAATAAATGATTAAAATAGTTAAACAATCCTAAAAGCGATTGAAAGTATAGAATTTTTTTCCAGAGACCAAGATATTTACACTGCCAGCAAGTTTTTTTTTCCTCTTTAAATCTCATCCTCAAAAAGTAAGGAGCAAGTTCCTGTTCATTTCTTTTTTTTTTCTTGCTTTTTGGGTCATACCTGGTGATGCTCAGGGGTTACTCCTGGCTTATGCACTCAGGAATTACTCCTGGCAGTGCTCAGGGGACCATATGGGATGCTGGGAATTGAACCCAGGTCAGCTGCGCGCAAGGCAAACACCCAAACTCTATGCTATCACTCCAGTCCCCACTGTTCATTTCTTCTCCCCATTTTTTGATGGGGTTAGAGGTTTTTTTTCTTGTAAAGTTCTACCAGTATATTATATATCCTGGATATTACCCCCTTATCTGATGGGTATTAGGTAAATAATTTTTCCCATTCCATGGGCTCTTCTTTGTATTTTGGTCACTGTTTCTTTTGAGGTGCAGAAGCTTCTTAATGTAGTCCCACTTATTTATCTTTGTTTCCACTTGCTTAGTCAGTGGTGTTTCATCCTTAAAGATGCCTTTACCTTCAATGTCATGGAGGGTTCTGCCTACATTTACCTTCATATACCTTATAGATTCAGGTCTGATATTGAGGTCTTTAATCCATCTTGATCTGACTTTTGTGTCGGCATTAGACAGAGGTCTGAGTTCACTATTTTGCATGTACTTGTCCATATTCAACTCTATTCCATTGATCTTTATTGTCTTTATTCCAATACCATGCTGTTTAAATTACTGCTGCTTTTTAGTACAGTTTGAAGTTGAGAAAGGTGATGCCACCCATCTTCCTTTTTTCAAGCACTGCTTTAGCTCTTCCTGGGGGTTTATTGTTCCATATGAATTTCAGGAATATTTTGTCTATTTCCTTGAAGAATGTAATGGGTAGCCTGATAGGGACTGCATTGAATTTGTATAATGCTTTGGGGAGTATTGCCATTTTGACTATGCTAACCTTCCTGATCCATGAGTAAGGGATGTGTCTCCATTTCCTCGTATCCTCTTTTATTTCTTTTTTTTTTCCCTTTTGGGTCACATCCAGCAATGCTCAGGGGTTACTCCTGGCTTTTCACTCAGAAATTACTTCTGGCAGTGCTTGGGGGACCATGTGGGATGCTGAGAATTGAACCCGGGTTGGCCTCGTGCAAGGCAAATGCCTTACCATCTGTGCTATAGCTCCAGCTCCCCTATTTTCTTTCTTGAAGTAATGTTCTGTAGTTTTCTTTGTATAGGTCCTTTACTTCTTTAGTTTAGCTGATTCTGAAGTTGTTGATTTTCCTAGGCACTACTGTGAATGGGATTTAAAAAAATTTTTCTTTCTTTTCTTTCATTATTTGTATATAGGAAAGCCATGGACTTTTGGATATTTATTTTGTGACCTGCCACTTTACTATACAAACCTATTGTTTCTAGGAGCTTTTTTTGTAGCGTCTTTAGAATTTTCTAAGAATAGTATCATATCATCGGCAAACAGTGATAGCTTGACTTCTTTCCCATCTGGATGTCCTTGGTAGCTTTTTCTTGGTTAACTGCTAAGGCAAGTACTTACAGTACTATATTAAATAGAACTGGTGAGAATGAGCAACCTTATCTTGCCCCCGATCTTAGAGGGAAGGCTCTTAGTTTCACCCCATTGAGAATAATGCTTGCTGTGGGGTTGTGGTAGATGGCTTTGACTACATTGAGGAAAGTTCATTCAACTCCCATTTGTTGAGACTTTATTTTTATAAATGGGTTCTGTATCTTGTCAAATGCCTTCTCTGAATCTATTGATATGATCATGGTTTTTTATCTTTTCTTTTATTGATATGGTGTATTATGTTGATTGACTTGTGACAAGTGAACCATCCTTGCATCTCTGGGATGAATCCTACTTGGTCATGGTGTATGATCTTTCTGATGAGTTGTTGGATTCTATTTGCTAGTATTTTGTTGAGGATATTTGCATCTCTGTTCCTAATGGATATCCGCCTGTAATTATCTTTTCTCTTTCCTCTGTCTGCTTTTGGTATTAGGGTGATATCTGCCTCATAGAAACCGTTTGGAAGTGTTTCTGTTTCTTCAATTTCCTGGAAAAGCTTGAACAGGATTGGGAGTAGGTCTTTAAATGTTTGGAAGAATTCACTAGTTAATCCATCTGGGCCAGATATTTTTTTTGTGGGGGGAGACTTTTGATTACTATTTCAACTTCTTTGATAGTGATAGGTCTGTTCAGGTATTCCAAGTCTCCATGGATCAGGCTTGGGAGTTTATAGGAGTCCAGGATTTTATCCATTTCTTCAAGGTTCTCTTGTTTTGTGGCGTAAAGATTCTCAAAGTTATCTCTGACTATTCTTTGAATTTCTGTGGTTTTTGTTGTGATGTCCCTCTTTTTACTTTTTTTTTCTTTGCTTTTTGGGTCACACCTGGCAATGCACTGGGGTTACTCCTGGCTCTGCACTCAGGAATTACCCCTTGGCAGTGCTCAGGGGACCACACGGGATGCTGGGAATTGAACCCGGGACAGCCAAGTGCAAGGCAAATGCCCTACCCGCTATGCTATTTCTCCAGCCCCTCTTTTTACTTCTGATTTTATTAGGGTTTTTTTCTCTCTCTTTCTTTTTGAGTCTTGCTAGTGGTTTATCAGTCTTGTTTATTTTCTCAAAGAACCAGTTCTTGGTTTCATTGATCTTTCAGATTGTTTCTTGGGCTTCCATCTCGTTAATTTCTGCTCTAGTATTTATTATTTCCTTCCTCATGCCTGATTTGGGCTCCTTTTGTTGGTCATTTTCCAAATACAAATAGCCAAAAGGCACATGAAAAAATGCTCTACAGCAATGAGATATCATCTTACACCAGAGATTGGCACATACCCAAGAGAATAAGAACAACCAGTGTTGGCGCGGATGCAGGGAAAGGAACTCTCATTAATTGTTGGTGAGAACAGAGATTGATACAGCCTTTTTGGAAAACAATATGGGATGGGCATTAAAAAATACTAGAAATTGAGCTTCCATATGACCCAGTAATATCACTTCTGGGAATATATTCTGGGGGTGCAAAAATGAACATTAGAAATGACATCTACACCTGTATGTTCATTGCAATACTGTTCACAATAGCCAGAATCTGGGAATAACCCAAGTGCCGGAGAATAGACTGGTTAAAGAAATTTTGGTACATCTACACAATTGAGTACTATGTAGCTATAGAAAAGATGAAGTCATGAAATTTGCTTATAAGTAGATGGACATGGACAGTATCATGCTAAGTGAAGTAAGTCAGAAAGAGAGGAACAGATATAGAAATGATTGCACTCATTTGTGGAATATAAAATAACATAATATGAGACTGACACCCAAGGACAGTAGAGACAAGGGCCAGGAGGATTGCTCCAAGTTTGGAAGCCTGGCTCATGAGCAGGGTGAGAATGCAGTTGGGATAGACAAGGGACCACCAAGACGATGATGATTGGAGGGATCACTCAGGATGGGAGATGTGTGCTGAAAGTAGACAAAGGACCAAACTTGATGGCCCCTCAGTATCTGTATTGCAAACCACAATGTCCAAAAGCAGAGAGAGACAGAGAGAGAGAGAGAGACAGAGAGAGACAGAGAGAGAGACAGAGAGAGGGTAAGAAGGAAAGTGCCTGCCATAGATGCAGGGGTTAGGGTGGGGTGGGGGTGGTGGGAGGAATACTGGGGACACTGGTGTTGGAAAATGTGATGGGTGTTTGATCATTGTATGACTGAAACTCAAACATGAAAGCTTTGTAACTGTATGTCATGGTGATGCAAAAAAATAATAATAAATAAAATAATTTTAAAAAGTAAAGAGCTTACTCTAAAAAAATTTAAAGTTGCAGTTAAGCTCGACAATGCATTTGTCTATTTTAGGGATGCAGCTTCACAGTGGAGCATTTGCCATGCATATGTGGAGCTTTGAATTTGATTGCCAGCACCACACATATATGCTACACATGCATACATGCACACACTCACACTGATTAGTCATTTTCAATGGAAATCACTCAAACCAGTTACAGGACTTTTTTTCTTAAAAGGACTAGGAAATATAAATTGCCCACCCTGGCCCTTTTTTGGTGTCCAGAAAAAATGGCAAAAACTATAATGACTATACTAAGTGGTTTCAGAAAGAAACCTCAGGGCTCCTCATTGGCATGCGTGCTTCTCAGGCTAAATGGCACTCAGTGTTTGGTGTGTTCTGAGTTCCTGGAGCTGCTTCCAGCAGTGTTTCTGCCTTCTCCTGCTGCCTGCAGCTGACTTCCACCGTGGCTGCCTCCAGCTCTCTGCCCTCCACCCTACTGGGTCTGGCTGCAAAGCTGATGTTCACAAGAAAGCCCCAGGAAGAGTCTACAAGGCATTCTCACAGTAGAGGGCTCCAGAGGAGGGAGGCTATAGATACCCAGTTGGTTTCTGGATTTTGTGGTTTTTGTTTGTTTGTTTGTTTGTTTTAGTTTTCATATAGGTGTCCACTGGGACTACTAGCTCAATAGGATAATCAAATCATCTGATATCAACAGAAAGGGAGATGCAACAAAAAAGCAAGGAATCATAGGAAGTGGAAAGAAGAAAAAAGCAATATGATTTGGAGCTAGCAAAAAAAATGGGAGAACTGAGAAGGCTGACTTTTTTGTCTGTCTTCCTTCCACAGCCCCGGACTGTTCTGTCAGGACTGGGTCTTCTGATCCCAGTGGCCTCCCATTCCCCACCCTAAAAGTTGTGCTTAAAAAGAAAAAAAGCTAAATTTTAATGGTACTGGTTTATGAAAGTGTAAATGTTTCTTTTAGGAGCATAATATTATCACATCCTGGCCAACCCCAACGTGCCAATATCCCCCCACTAGTGTCCCGTGGACAGCCCTCTCCCTTCTCCATCCTCCCCATCCGTCTTCAGAACTTAAGGGTTTGTTCTCATGAGACATTTGTTCCCTTGCTTAGTTCCTTATGTGCAGTAAGATCCTCTGGTATTTGTCTTTTTTCTTTTGACTTGTTCTTCCGTACCAGCATGGCACTCTAGTTCTATCCTTGTAGAAAAAAAAAGGTGAGACTTCACTTTTTCTGATAACTGAGTAAAATCCCATTGAATATAATTTCCTTATGCCCTTCTGAAATCAGGAAATTTACTTATCTCTCTCATAAGTGGGTTCTAAAAACCCATAGTAAGGGAAAAAACAAGTGGCAAAAAAGCAAGAGAATCTAAGAACTGGACCATAGCTCGGACATGGGGAGTGAAGTGGGGATGTTGAGATGGGAGAGAAAGCGGGAGCTGAGACAATGGCAGAGCAAAATGGACACTGGCGGGGGGTGCGGAATTGGAATGTTGTACGTGTGAATCCTACCATTGACAGCGTTGTAAAATTGTAAATCATGGAGGCTAAAATTAATCATTTTTTAAAATGCTGTAGTAAACAGGTAAAACACTGGAAAAACTTTCAAAATGCTTTACTTTGTTCTGTATGATCTTGCACTGGAAATGTTTTGTTTGTCGTGTTCTTTTTTTCCTACTGAACTTTGAAAGTGTTTTTCAAAAGGGAACTTATTTCTCTTTAAAGTTCACCTTAAAATTGTCCTTAATTGTTCTGCAGATTATTTTCAGTTTTCACTGCAAAATAATAATTTTTTTTTGGTGAGGAATGTGATGATCATTGGTACAGAGTACAGTTTTCTGAGCACAACCTCAGGTGAAATGCCTCAACAGCTGCAGGTCCACAAGGCTCTGGCTTTTCTGTTCTCTCACTACATCACTTATCTGATTCCTTATCTCTTTGGAATCATGTGCTTGTTTTACAAAGATCCCAAGAACAAAGCAAACATCTAGGTTAAACACGCTTAAATAAAGCTGGACTCTGTGAAAAACTGCTTTGAATTTTTTTCCCAAAACATTTCTTCCACGACCTTATTTGTTTCACATTAACTAAACACTGCTGAAAGAAATCATACAAAATCTGCATTTCTTATCTGACCCTGGGCAGGATGTAGCACTTCTAAAATTTCTTACATGCTTCACTCTATTTCTCTTTGTGCTCTGAGTAGGTCTGAACTACTAGGAGGTGAAGCCACAGGAAGGAAAAAGCCCACTACCTGATAAGGAGGTCATTCATTAATTAATCTGCAACTGACAGTGATGTCACCAACCAACTTTCTGCTCCATGGTTAACCAGACATTCTCATGAAGTAATGCTGACTGGCAGAGAGGTTATGAGTAGATTAATAAATACTATTCATGCATACATCATCATTTTGGGGAGAGATACTGAGAGATCATGGACTTGGGCCTATGAGGCAGCAAGAAGAGAGAACACCAAAACACGCTGAAGACCTTTTCTCTCTGTGCCCTACCAGGAGACATGAAGGACCAGCAAAACAAACGTTAAAGCCAGGAGTATCGGAGAATCCGGCCAATAACCACCTCACCTTGGGCAAAGGAGAAGAGCAGATGTGGTTATCACCAAGACAGGAAGGGCCAGGAAACGGACAGTTCACATGAGCTCACTCTGTGCTAAGGCAAGTTTCTAGGCATTATTTCACTTAATCTCAAATCCATCAACATGAGTGTGGCTCTTTCCATTTTCCAAGTGGTAAATGGAGTTTCAAAGTGGTGAGAACACAGGCCCACAGATCCAACCCCAGCACATGGCAGAGCTTCCCTATGAATCCAAAGCTTCTGGGAATAGGTCCCTACTGTGTCCTACTCTGCACTGAGTACTATACCCTGGGGTTGTCACTTGGTTTTTTTTTTCAGCAACTCCCCCTGTATGCTAACAGATAATGTCTGAACAGCCAAGAGAGACACAGTCTGAATGTGGCAGAGAGACAGGAAGGGAGATGACAACTTAGACACAGCTTGTTGTCAAACAATGCACCAGGCACTTATATACACGAATTTACACATTCAGTACTTACTGTCAGCTGTGGGGTGAGCATCAGCCCGCCTGACAAGGGAGAAACCCAGCAGAGAGGAGTCAAGTCACTTGGAACAGTCACACCAGCCACAGACAACTAGGGATCTGAGATAGCTCCTTGGGAAGTTAACAGAGACATGGGGAGTGTTCTCCATCGCATCTCCATGTTTCCACGAATCAATCCTGTAGTTCCAGGGGCAACTACGAGGCATCCCCACTCCTTGATTTCTCTTTATCAATCACTACAAAAAGGCAACAAATCCTTTCTCCCTACTGGTGTATAGATCAATATATCAACATAGTGATACCATTATCAATATATTGATCAGCATCACCTGAGATAGTGATCAATAGCTCCTTAACTGATGTCAAGCACAGAAAGGCCAGCCAAAGCCCATATTGCAACATTCTCCCTAAAGATTCCTGTTAACGAACCCCGTGTTTCAAATGACAAGCACAGAGTTCTCTGCTGAATCCTAAGAATTCCCTCTACCCTACGCTTGTGGCACACACCACGGGACAGCCCTGTGGGATGGACTGGGATCTTAAACCCTGTGCTTGGACAATCTCTAAAACAGACTGTGGTGAGATTATGTCTGAGCAGACAGAAGCTTTCACTATTGGCTATTCTGCTAATTGTTATGCTGATTTGCTCCAGGCATTATAGAAATATTATGTATTGCTATCACATTTTTTTTGGTTAGTAGGAAGCCATCCTGTTTTGGACACAGCATCTGACTCTAAACCACAGATAAGTATAGGGTTCAGTGCAGGAGTGGTGGTGGGGAGGGGAGGGGTGTAGCATCATATATTGCCTATATTGCCCTGCAGCCAAGACCTAAAATCATAATAATCTATGCCAGGGGACATAAAATTCCACAGCACCTGTTTGGCTCGATATCCATGACCTTCCAACCTCCTCCATGTTTTGTAACAAGGGTCTCAGACACCTGTACCATGTGCTTCCTACCTCACCTGTGGAGCAGTTGAATATATGGGCCCCCTTGCCCTGATAAGCTCATATCCATCTACCTGCCACCTCCTTTCTGAGTGTGACA
The DNA here is from genome assembly GCF_027595985.1 of Sorex araneus. Taxonomy (NCBI): domain Eukaryota; kingdom Metazoa; phylum Chordata; class Mammalia; order Eulipotyphla; family Soricidae; genus Sorex; species Sorex araneus. Next base: position 226,123,359 of record NC_073302.1, read on the forward strand.
GGGGGCTCGCTCTCTCCTTCCTGAGATGAACCCAACATCTGGGCTTCCAGGTCCCTCCTCAGCAACTTTGTGTGACTAATCATACTTCCACACTTTCATGAAGACAGCTGATCTTTCTCAAGGGGATCCTTCCCTTTAACCTTCAAGCACAAGATGTGTGTTTTCACATAAAAAATTGAGAATAAAGCGAAACCCTACCATTGCCTGCACATTTCAGCATCCGCCTGGAAAGAGATGGCTGCATTTCTCCTTTAACTATGACATTCAATGTTATGACACTCTGGCATCCCTTTTCATTCCTCACCAAAATGGCTTGTCAATGCTACCAAAGACTTAGAAGGCTAAGTGCTGAGCACACCCCCAGGGGCTGGGGACTGCCACTCGGAATGACCGACCTTCTGCATGAATGCTACCCCTTTTCCTATGGGAGCTTCTGATTAGTCCGTAGTTCCACTCATCCTCCTTCATAGACCCACCGGACCAGAGCTTAGCATTCATGGCCAGGAACACCTTCCCTCACACTCCCTCATCATTATCTGTCACATAATCTTCAAGTGCCTTGAGGACCCTTCCAGCACCCACCACAGTAAATCATTGAGTCCAGGAAGATAGTACAGACAGTAAGGAACGTGGTTTGCACATGGCTGACCTGGGTTCAATCCACAGCAACACATATTGTCCCCTGAGCCCTGGGAGGCATGATCCCTGAGCACAGAGCCAAGAGCAAGCCCTGAGCACCACTGAATGTAACCAAAGAGTCAAAATAAAAATAAATAAATAAATAAAAGTTAAATGTGAGGGCAAGAGAGATAGCTGAGAAAGTTAGTGCACATGCTTTGCCCTGAGAGGCTTGGGTTCGAATCCCAGCATCACATGGTCCTCAAGCACCACCAAGAATGACCTCTCCATGCAACACACTGCTTGGAGTAGCTTCTGAGCCCCACCAGACCCAAACAAGAAAAATTAGTTAAGTTAGACATAAAGTCTGTGCTTAAGGCATGCTTTGTCATGTCCACATTTAGCTAGGTCCCTGAAAGCAAAACATTCCTAATGCTTTCGATTTACTACTGAATTATATTAAATTTAAAACCAATAACTAAAAAGGGGAAAAATCCTAGTAGTTTCTACCTCAACCTGAGTACTCCCATTGTCTTTTTATGGCAGTTTGGGATGAAGTGCATGATCTTCACTTGCCTTTTGGACAAAATAGAAGCTAAGCAGACTTGCAGGTAAGGCTCCATCACTGCTCATTTTACTTGTCCCGGCAATGTATCCTTTTATAGACCAGGCAGCAAAAAAGTCTCTTAACACTTTTCTCCATTTGATTACACATTACATCTGTCTAAAATGGTCAGGTTAGCCTGCTTGATTTCTTCCTTTCTTCCTTTCCTCCTTTCCTCCTTTCCTCCTTTCCTCCTTTCCTCCTTTCCTCCTTTCCTCCTTTCCTCCTTTCCTCCTTTCCTTCTTTCTTTCTTTCTTTCTTTCTTTCTTTCTTTCTTTCTTTCTTTCTTTCTTTCTTTCTTTCTTTCTTTCTTTCTTTCTTTCTTTCTTTTTCTTTCTTTCTTTCTTTCTTTCTTTCTTTCTTTCTTTCTTTCTTTCTTTCTTTCTTTCTTTCTTCCTTCCTTCCTTCCTTCCTTCCTTCCTTCCTTCCTTCCTTCCTTCCTTCCTTCCTTCCTTCCTTCCTTCCTTCCTTCCTTCCTTCCTTCCTTTCTCTCTTTCTCTCTTTCTTCCTTTCTTTGAGACAGTGGAAATAGGGGAGGGTACATACTTGGAAGGCAAGTACCACTGGGTCTGATCCAGTACCTGCCACTTGCTTGTCAACAATGAAAGGTTCTCAGTCTCTCTGACCCAGCTGTCCTCACTGCCAAATGTGGCTGGCAGGATCACTAAGGAAATTAGGCAAAAACAAATAGCTTCTCTATTGAGATGTGTACACAACTGGCACTCACCATTACATTTGTTCACTGCAGTGAATTTCTGGTAAACATTTGCATTTATAAAAATGAAAGTCAGGGACTGGAGTAAGAGTAAGGGAGTAAGGGCACTTGCCTTGTATGTGGCCAATCTAGGTTCAATCCCCGCGCTCTGCATATGGTCCCCTGCACCCCACACCAGGAGTGATCCCTGAGTGCAGTCAGAAACAATCCTGAGCATCATTGGATGAGGCCCTACTCCCCCCCAGAATAATGAGGGTTAATCTATGTTTCTGTAAAAGTAATAAAGTAAGTTTCTTTTGTTTTTCTATTGGTTCAAGTAAGAATAGAAAGCAACGCATTGTGGTCAAGAATACAATATGGGATTGTTAAGTCCTTGTCTGAGAATTTATTATGCTGTTTGTTGCTAGTTGAGCCTTCAATGTTAACAACCTCCTGGTGAGATATATAATTTTCATAAATTTTCTTTTACTGAAGGATTTTAATAATTCCTTTAACCATTTAGTTGCAACAAGCAATATAAAAATGAGCTTTTATGTGCCTGCTAAGGGAGTAGTTGAGAAACTGAGGATAGTGGTCACTCTGGTGGAGGGATTTGTGTTGGAACATCAAAAGCCCATAACAACTGTATTATGAACAGCTTTGTAAACCACAGTATTTAAATACAGCATTCAAGAAAAGAAAGACAAACAATACGGACTACAAAGATCCTGACACTCTTGGAACAAGAAGTACTATATGCCTTTATCAAATGAAGCAAGAGCACTTTTAGAGGGAGCCTGCTGTGGAGGGGCCCAGAGGGTCACTCTGAAAAGTCTCTACCCAGCAGTGGGGACCCTGTGAATCAATGCTAGAATGGCCTGTGCACAGTCCCTGCAATAGTTTCACTTCATTCAGAAGAGACACGCAGAGGACAGATCCAAGGCACTGGAACTATTGTCAGGACAGTTCCATCTCTGAACATTGGTCACTGCCACTGTCACTGTCATCCCGTTGCTCACCAATTTGCTTGAGCGGACACCAGTAACGTCTCCATTGTGAGACTTGTTTTTACTGTTTTTGGCATATCGAATATGTCACGGGTAGCCTGCCAGTCTCTGCCGTGCGGGCGAAATACTCTCAGTAGCTTGCCAGGCTCTCTGAGAGGGACGGAGGAATCAAATCCGGGTTGGCCGCGTGCAAGGCAAATGCCCTACCTGCTGTGCTATCGCTACAGCCCCTGAACATTGGTATGACCTGCAACTCTCCAGGAAGCCCCACGCATTGCACACCTGATCTCAGTGCCCTCCTCCTAACTTCCTTCTGGTTCTTCTGCCTGGTGGGTCTCAGGATTCTAGTCCTTGGTGAAGATTTGGAACAGCAGGAGCCAACCTGCAGATTTCTCCCTAGGCCCCTCCCCTCTGATTTTCAGAGGTCAGACTGGTAATTAGGACTAAAAATAAGCAGGGACTCCCCAAGCAACAGTATAGCGAGGAAGGCACTTGCCTTGCACACTGCCTACCCAAGTTCAATCCTGGCACCCCGTGTGGCCCGCCAGGAGTGATTCCTAAGTGCAGAGCCAGGAGTAAGCCCTAAGCACTGTCAGGTTGTGGCCCCAAAACAAAATCAAAAAAGAAAAGTTAGCAGTCATTGTTCTTTCCTACCCAAAATGACTACAGGTGGAAAGCTGGTAATGAATGCCATTAATATCTGGGCGGGGATGGGGGTTGGAGGGCAAAACTAACTAATGTTACTGCTCCACTACTGCTGTACTGTGGAAAAGACAGATTTATTTTACAGTTGTATGACTGGTTGGTAATGAGTTTTCTCTTCTTACATTTGTGAACTGATAAAAAAAAATCAGGGAGTGAATGAAACAAAGATTTCATTCTGGCATTCATTCACTAGGGCAGGTGACTCATGGAATAAATCTTGAAAGGCAGAGAAGTCACTTGAGAGTGTCTGGGAGCCAGGGGACAGAGCAACCTAGGGGCGCACTGGCACACTAGGGTGGGGACCACCTACCTCAGTGGGGCCGCTGCATTCTCTCTCCAGAATAAGGAAAGTTTTGAATGGGACACAGGCCCAGCAAAATGTCTGTCTTTCACTCTGAGATCTGAATCAATGGACACAGTTTGCTGACTATGCACACAACAAAAGGGCTTTCTGTCCTGCCAGAGGCTTGATAAAAGAGCTTGCACTGTAATAAACCCATGTAGAGAGAGACTTGGCTCCGTTGGCCAAAGGCAGAAAGGTTTTTGAAAAAGGCCACAGCCTTGGGGGCTTGCAGCTCACTCACAGTGAGGCTCGTAGGGTGGGGGAGGGTCTCCACAGGGCACACACTCCAGGTCTTGAAAGCCCACTAGTTTTGTCTTCCTGTAGAATCTGGAAGAGAAAAGGAAATAATCATTGGGATGCCAACAAAATAACCTGGCATCTAACTCCCGGTGGCAGCAAACAGATCTATGTCAGAAATGACATGACAGGGTGGTCTCTATTACCATGAATCCATGGTGCAAAAAATAGAAAAGTTGTCAAAGAGAACTTTTATATACTTCTCTGTAAAACATGATAGTATCTTTTACATAAATTTTACAAAATCTTAGACACATCCTGGGATAAAGTGTGGCATCTACTCAGTCCTGGTTCCTCTATACTGAGACATGAGTGCTGGGGAGGGAATATAAAAGCCAGTTGGCCACTTGGCTTTTGACATATTGTAATGAAAAGAAGGAAAGTCCTTATAAATACAGTATTAGTTTTTAACATCTGAAACCCAGAGACCAAAGAATTTAGACAAACTCTAAGATAAATGAAAGAAGGGAGGGAGAAACTTATGTGATCTGGAGCTAGGGCCATCTTTCTAGGCATGAAAAGAAACCCAGGAGCAAGAACAGAAACGATTAATAGCTCTAACCACATATGCGTGATCACAGGTACTGAAATTGTCTGTAACTGGACTTCCAGTAGTGAACTTAATGTCATATGTACACATGTCATGTAATGTATTTAATGCACACCTGAAATTTCAGCAATGTTAGCAATGCAACGTACTTCAACAAAAATGAACCAAAAAGACTTTTTAAAAAGTCTCTTATTTACAATAGGCAACAGGAAAATGAAGGATACTTAAATGAGCATATTGTCTATAGTGGAATCTGCAGCATAGTACAGGAGTAAAGTTCTGTCTTGTACGTAGTTTGATCCCTGAACACTGCCAGGAGTGACGCCTGAGCACAGAGTCAGGAGTAAGCTGGAGTAAATTCTGGGAACGAGTGTGGCCCCCCCAAAAATTAAATAGCTCAAGAGATCTACAAATCAATAAGTCATTCAACTTTCTCTGTGGCTTTGGGACAGAAACATTTCCACCCTGCTTCTTGGGCAAGTGAGATACAAGACAAAATAGGATAAAAGGGAGAACAGAGACACAAACAAGGTTTCTGGTAAAATGATTTCTAGAGGTGAACTTCAAATTTTACTACAGGTTATCATCTAGCTAAAGCCAAGAGGGAACCCACACTGAAATTTTACTTAATGTTTGGTGAGAGGCAGCATAAAAGTGAAGCTCATAGACCCTAATTTTCCCCCAACACTGAATCCAAAGAGGAATTTTTAAAATTGAACTGAACCATAAGCTAGCTTAATGGACACTGTGTTTTTATATTATTTTAAGAAAGGATGGGTGACAACTGTTCATTCTTCAGCCATGAAACACACAGTTCTGGATGGGTACCAGATGCCATGGCCTCGTTCTGGCTTCAGAGTGATCCTCCTTAATGCATTCACTCTGTTTTAAGTGGGGTCAAAATTTTTGCAGAGCATATGTTTGTTTCTGAATGAGAACCCAATTCTCTCCTGTCCTCTTGCCTGCACTCTGTCCTGTCCACCTGGTCCTCCTGCTGTTACCGTTTTCGCAGCAACCAACATCAATGGTCCCTAAAAACCCAACAAGTGCCAGCAAAAAGTGGAGGCGATCTGGACAGAGGCAAGAAGTGAGGGTGAAGCTGAGAAAAAGAACAAGGCAATTTACTCAGCTTCCAGAAGTCAGGGCTGATGGGCATCATGGCTGAAAAGTAGGCATGGAGCTCTAGTACAGTGAGCAAGGTGCTTGTCTTATATGTGGCAGACCTGGCTCGATCCCTGGCACCACATATATTTCCCAAGCACTACCAGGAGTGGCCCCTGAAAGCAGAGCCAGGAGTAAGGCGTGACCACCCCTAGATATAGCTCCAAAGCAAACAAACAAAGGAATGGGTATAAGAGCAGAATAGGAAAAGCAGTCCTTATTATTAGTACTAGGAAATCAGACATGTGGCGAAGTACATGGCCCAACAATGGAAGCTCAGGCTTCCCAAATGCAAGTTGGTGACCTTGAGAAAGTCCAGTACCCACTTCAAGAGTCCATCTTATTCACAGAAAGGGACTGATAGTGACCTTCTTTATAGAGTGGCTGATGATCAATTAAACTTATTTGAAGACAGGTCCCAGCACATAATAAACGCTCAATACATATTCATTTTTGCAGAGAAGGGTGAGTGCCAGGGAGATTGGGGAAGGACACAGGCCATACTGAACAGTCTTGCAAAATTTTAACTGGCCCTTAGAACATTAAATAAGCCACGATGGCAAATATTTATTTTGCACTTATGAACTGGATCTCCCTGGACATTATATCCCTTTTTTTGTAAGTATAAAGCAGACAAGTAAAGCCTCTTGAACAAATGATGTTGGGAAAACTGGTCAGCCACATGAAAAAAAAATAAACTCAAGAAGTTTTTAAATCATGGTAAATCATGGTGCCTTAATTAAATAAATATATGATAAATTAATAAAATAAAATAAACCACAAAAAATTAACCCAGACTCCTTTCTAGCATCATGCACAAAAGTTAAATCAAAAACCAGGGGATTTCAGGGGATGCGGAGTAATAGTACAGCAAATAGAGTGCTTGCCTTGCTTGCGGCTGACCCACTTCGATACCCAAAATCCCATATAGTCCTCCAAGCCCCACCAGGAGTGATCCCTGAGTGCAGAGCCAGGATTAAGCTGATTACTACCAGATGTGCCCCCCAAACACAAAAAGACCTCAATATCAAACCTAAATTCACAAATTACATTGAGGAAAATACAAGCAGAATTCTCCATGGCATTGAAGCTAAAGGCACCTTAAGGAGTCAACACCATTGGCCAGGGAAACGGAAGCAAAGACAGACAAATCGGGTACAGTAAATTAAGGAGCTTCTGTGCCTCAGAGGAAGCAATGACCAAAAATACAAAGACACCCCCTGTACTGGGAGAAATTATTTGCCCAGCAGTCATTTAGTAATGGGAATTATATTCTTAACCTCCTGGTAATTTGTTTCCCTTAATCACTTTAATTCTGGGCATCAAGGATGGACAATTTCCATGCTGTACCTGCTATTAGGGAGAAAGCCATGTGGAACCTGATGGGCTGACCTGAACTGGCAGAGGACTGACTTAGGGCTGACCTTGGGATGCCCTATGGACTCATCTATGACTGACCGATGGACAGATCTATAACTGACGTATGGACTGACCTAACAACTGACCGATGGGCTAACCTATGGCTGACCTATTGGCTGACCAGTGCACAGGTCTATGCCCTGACCTATGGATGACAGGAGGCCCATCCTCAAGTGAGATGGAGCCTCTTCAGAAGGCTTTCCTCATGCTTTACGCCATTCATTGTCATCTGAGCACATCTCTGACTTTGAGGCCATTTTTCTTGAAACAACATGTAAGCTTCTTATTTCCTTTCTGTCTTGAGTTTCCTGCCTGTAAAACAGGTTTCAACTATTTGCCTTCTTCTCACAAATATAATCAACTTGACACACTCTCCAAATACTCTGGAAGACGTGGGTAAAAGTCACTCTATAATTACTACCTGCTCCATACGTTCACGCTAGCTTAGGAAGGATGTAATTTTAAACTAATCGTATAAATAAACTTTGAAACATCACTGAAACGTCTATTCAATGACAACTTTCCCACATCTTGGCATATATTTAGAGAGTGAGCAAACACTGGAGAGACGAAAGCAGTGTGCTCAGATGACAATGGACAGGGTAAAGCACGGAGAGGCCTTCTGGAGAGGTGCCCTGGGGAGGGTTTCCTGGGCAGCTTCCTCTGCAGATCTGAGTCCCTGGGTCCCCTCCTCTTCTCTGACCCAGGCAAGGCCCACCTTAGTCTTGTATCTCCTATAAACCTCCTTTTCTCCTTGAGCCCCAGAAGAAGAGAAAAGACATGCAAAGATAAGACTTTTATCAGAATTGTAGTACAGGAATGTGATAGCCAGAGGTTCGGTTCTGTTTTTTCAGTTAGATTTTCACAAGTCTCACTGGGTACGGCCCAAAAGTGTGGGTCATGGTAGACACAGAGTATGAGCAAAGAGGCCACAGGCCATACCAATTCAAAACAGTAACAGAGAAAATGAGATCTCATTCACATACCATACTTGGATCCCACGTAGTTGCATGACTAGGGACTGGGGAGTGGGGAGCTCATGCAAGTGGCAGGTACATGCTTACCATGAGTAGGGGTCTGGGTTTGAGCCCTAACACTGATTGGATCCCCTGAGCTCAACCAGGCAGAGCCCGAGTGCCCCGCCAATAACACCTGGAATAGCTCAGGCCTACCAGCATTGCCAAATGTTGCCCTAGAAAATGTGTATTTTAAACAGGTACAGTAAAGTCTTCAGTATGTTCACAGAGTTGTACAACCATAATGTACAATCATAACCTAGTTTGAAGCATTTTTATAATATCAAGAGAGAAACTCAATACATTTGTTTCCTCTCTCCATCTTCCCAAAGCTTCCAACGTTACTAATGTATATCCTATCTCTATAAATCTGTTTGTTCTGGATATTTCATGCAAATGGAATCACAACCTATGCAGTTTTTCATCTTTACTCTCCTTCCCTTCACATAAATATTTTCAAGCCAAGCTGGAGCAAGTGTCAGTATTTTATTTCTTTTCCTGGCTGAATAATATTCCATCACTTGCCCATCATCCAGTTACTGAGCATTTGGAAGGTTTACAGTTTCTGACTATTACACATGATTTATAGTGTCTCCGTAGATATTCTGGGAACAAGTTTTTGCATGCACATATTTTCAACTCTTTTTGCTATCTATCTAAGAAGGAGAACTACTTGGTCTTGTAAGTTTTCAAGGACTGTTTCTATAGTGGCCGCATTCTTGACACTCTGACCCACAGTATCAGGGGGTCATGGCATCTCCTCATCCCACCACTTGTGCTGGCTGCAGCCTCTTAGAAGGTGTAGCATATCTAGGTGTGGGTGCCCCCACCCAATGCATTATCATGACTTCCAACAGTATCAGTACTCATATATTTGACATATGATGCGATATGTCTACTCTACCAGCAGTAGAAAGTCAATGTCCATTCCCCTCCCCCCTCCCCCGGACACTAGGTCCCTTCTCCTGTCCCTTCTTCTGCCTGCTGTCCCCTCCATTGCATCGTCCACTCCTGAATGGCTTCAATTCACATTTCCCAAATGGCTCATGACAGTAAGACCTCTCTCCGTGAGCTCAGTGCCATTTCTATATCGTCTTTGGAGAAGTGTTTTCTTGAGCCCTTAACTCAGGTTCCACTTCACTGGGTTGTGTGCCTTTTATTATGAAAACTAAGAGCTCTTTATGTAGGCCCATAAAACTGGTATTCTCATCAAGATAATTTCCAATTGGTTTCTCTCACTTTGTGGATTATTTTTTTGTTAGTTTAGTCTAGGTTCTCTGGTTTGGGGGGCACACTTGGTGGTATTCAGGGGCTACTCCTGGTTCTGTGTCTAAGGACTATGCAGTGCAGGCAATTGAACTCCAGCTTTCTGCATGCAAAACACATGCTCAAACCACTGAGTTGCCTCTCATCCTCTGCACTGCCTTTTCCTTCCTTTCCTCACATTCTATGCTTATCAACATTATGGAAATTGCAGGAAGGAATCCTTATGGAAGGCTTCTGCAGATGCCTGGCTCGTTCTAAAGGACATGTGCCTGCTCCAGTGAAGCTGCTGTTTCAGCTCAACCCTGAAGGCTAGTTTCCCTGGCTCCGGGAATCCTCTCTTCCTCCTGGCTTTGACTAGTCACTTGGGTCCCTGCTCTCTATAAAGTGACTATTTTGTGTTGTCTCTTCTCCTAACCTGGCTGGGTCCTCCCAGGCCTCATCCAGGCCACTCTGGGCTCAGCTTTTCATCCCCTCTGTCCTCCCAAGACTTGTCCTGTCTGGCCTCTGACCAGAAGGTACCTAGAAGCACTTCAGCCCTTCCAACGCCCCCTCCTGCCTCTCTCCACTCTGCCTGTCCCTCTCTGTCCATCCTGGGATCTGAGCACATGCATACAGTGAAGCCCAGTTTGCACTTGTATGCCTGCTTCTGCCCCTCCTGGCTTCACGTTTGATTTACTCACTCCTTTCCCTGCTTCTGCTCAATCTCTGCTGTTTCTTATGAAGACGAGACTTGTGTCCACCTTTGGGACTGCCTCCATGGGTCCCTATGTCCTAAGTCAATGTCCCCCCCCATGAAAGAAAAAACCAAATCTGCTCAGCTGGTGATCCCATCTCCTCATCCCCCCATTGCAGTGCTCACTTGCCTGCTCCGTACTCAGGAACAACAGCTGTGTCCCTTATGTGGGGCCCAATCTGCTTCCTGCCCAGCTCCCTGCTGCCTCCCCAGGAGCAACCAGCACCTCTCTGGGCACAATTTATGTCTTCATTACTTACTGTCAGGTGTTTGAAAAAGCCCTTCCGGAGACGGGACCTTTGGGGATGGGCAGGAATGTTTGCCACTTGACTCAGTTCAGGCCCTCTCAAACTTTTTCCACCCTAGACCCCTTTTTGTTTGAGACATTTTTGTTGTTGCTGGTATTTGTTTTGGGGCCACATCCAGGAGTGCTGAGGACTCCTGGCTCTGATTCGGAATCACTCCTGGCAGTGCCCAGGGGACCCTGTGTGGTGCCATGGAACAAACCTAGGTCAGCCACATGCAAGGCAAGTGCCCTACCTATTGTTCTGTAACTACAGCTCCCTTATAGGAAATTTTCATGTGATCCCAGGAATATAGGTATGTAAGATGTAGGTAAGTATATGAATCAAATCTTTCCTCATAATAAATCATAAAGGTTTCACTTTTATCTCATCTTGATTTTTGAGCTACTTCTGGAGATGTCTGGGGTCTATTCTGGGCTCAGGGGTTCTTCCTGACAGTGCTCAGGGGACCACATGGCACTGGGGATCAAACCCAGGCCTCTTACTTAAAGAGCCTGTGCTCCAGCCCCTTGAGTTATCTATTTGATGCAAGGCATTTCTTTTTCTTCTTTTTGGATGTACAGGGGTCACTCCTGGCTCTGCACTCAGGAATTACCCCTGACGGTGCTCAGGGGACCATATGGGATGCTGGGAATCAAACCCGGGTCAGCTGCGTGCAAGGCAAATGCCCTACCGCCTGTGTTATCGCTCCAGCCCCTCAAGGCATTTATTTTAAAAGCAAAGTTTTCACTCTCCCACCTCCAGTTTAAGAAACTTGACCTAAGACCCACACAGGGTTTAAGAAGCTTGACCTAAGCCAGAGTTCAGAGCTACTCCATAAGCCTCTGCTGGAAAGGGCTGACCCGTCCATCTGGACTTCTCTGGTGGCTAGTGAGGAAAGGCGCCACCAAAGGACAGATGTTTGTTTGACTTCTTTTGTGAGTTCTTTTGTCCACTGTTTGTGCTTCCCTTGGTTCTGGATGTGGAGAAACGCTTTAGGTTTTCATGACACTGATCCCTTGCTAGCGTGTCCGTTCATTTTATTTGTAAAGTGCTTGTCATGACACGTAGCAGTAGAGAAGCTGGTGTATCAAGACAAAAAAAAAAATCAAGAACATTTGGCAAATGTGTCCAGATCTGTATAGGTGTGCATGTACGGTCTGAAACAAACACGAAAATACCTGCTCAAACAACAAACACAAGTTCAGGAGAGACTCAGCTCAACGTACCCCGGCAGGCAGTCCCCGCAGACAGCGTCGCTGGTGGCGGAGCAGTTGGCCTTCTGGAAGCGGCTGACCAGCGCACAGTCCAGGCAGGGTTTGCATTTCTGGAAGCCCCAGTCCTCCTTGAACCTGTGTGGCCGGCATGTCACGCATTGAGCATCCTCCCCGTAGCCAAAGCCACATTCCTGCAGGGATTAGCAAGCCGGAGAGAGCGATTCAGACACTGTGAGTGTGAAAAGGAAAGAGGACTGGGATGAAACGGAGACCTGGTCTAATAATTCCTGAGTGTCGGCCTTCCTGGATACAAAGGCTGCCTTTCAGCAAGTTCAAATGTGTCTCCTGCTGCTAATAATCTCCCTTACGAAGATAAATATACACTTAGTCATTCACTTTATTCAAGAAGCCACGAGCATTTGAATAACAAAGGCTCCTCAGGCCTCCCACTGCTACATTATTGCCAGCTTGTGGCAGAATTATGGCACTTTCTTCCTTTTAATGAAACCAGCCATAGGAATGTGTAGAGGCTCAAATCGGGGACATAGCCAGACACTGATTCACTGAACAAGGGCAATCAAGTAAGAAGAAATATCACAAATGTCCATGCCTGGAAATCTGTGCAGCATCAGAAAGCTTGGGAATTAGCAGTCTCATACTGTCTGATGGTAGAAAGGGTCTTACATACTCCATAAACAAACACCTTGCTATTGTCTGGATAAAACTGTGGGACAGCATAGGGCTTTAGCCCCTCAGCTTGAATGTGAGGAAGGACCTTTTCCTCTAAGGCCAGGCAGAGCAAACGGCTCCCTGTCTGCCAAACATCCATGTGCACAGGGCTGAGTATAACCAGAGCAGAGGAAAGTGTGATTTATCCTTCAACCACTTCTTGTCTATAAGTGATGCACAGATATGATCAAAAAGTTTAAAAAACAAGTTCTAATTTACAATTTACAGGATGGATTTCCAGTCTGATTAGTGTGATCCCATTTCTTATACAATTTAACATATATGTGCTATTATCTAGTGTATACTACATCTATGCCAGGAAACTTAGACACATTTTATTTTCATTTATTCCCAGTAAATATTCTTTTCATTTATTTACTCGATCCCAATAGAGGAAACACCAATATATTCTCACTTCATGGATAGGGGCCCCAGGGGTATCTTGGCTGCAGTGACACAGCTAACCTGAGAACTAGGATTTGAACCTCACAGTTTAATCGCCCTGGATTTACAGTACCACATCTCCGGGTTTGTGGGAAATTTTACCTGATGTTTACAGAGGAAGATGCCTGAAAGGTCACACAGCAAAGGCTAAACCTGGTTATCTATGTTTTGTGACGGTTTCTAACCATGGTCATGATCCAGGGTTGAAGAAGGGCCAGAACAATAGTCCATGGGTAGGGCATTTGCCTTGTATGTGAGTGACCAAGGTTCAATCCCCAGCATCCCATTTGGTCCCCCACTCACTGCCAGAAGTGATTCCTATGAGCAGAGCCGGGAGTAAGCTCTGAGCGTTGACAGGTGTGGCTCAAAAAAACAAACAGAAACCAAAGCAAAAGCAAAACAAAAAAAATCCACAGAGGCCTGAGAGAGCTTCATGGGTTGAAGTCAGACTTTAGTGGTTTGTTAGCTGGCAACCATCTGAGACCAGGTTATGCGAACCTCACTGGGATTAACCCCCGAGCATACAGCCAGGAGTAGCATCTAATACTGCTGAGTATGTGATATTCCCTTTCCACAAAACAACAACAACATCAACAAGAGACAAGTCAGAAAAATAGTAGAATGCAGCTTATCAGCTCCGAGATAAAGACCTGTACAGACAATGTGCCGAGCAAGACCCCTGGAAAATGGATTCCTAGTTTCTGAGCGTCTCCCTGTCCTCTGTAAACTACAAGGCTGGGATGTGTGCCCAGATATTTCAATATCCCCGCTTGTCTATAAAATGTACGTCTTAAGCTCATTGTCTATTTCTCTCTCTCTTTCTCTACACGCACGCACACACACACACACACACACACACACACACACACACACCACACAAAATCAACTGAGCAGTACTTCTGTGGCCAAGAATGATATAAAACCAACACAAAAGATAGAATTCCATTCACTCAATAAACAGTAAAGGATATCAATTCATCGCCTGTCAATCTATGCTTCTTTCTCTTTTGTTCTCTGTCCCTTCCTCCCTTCCTCTTTTCTTCCTTTCTCCCCCACCCCTTTCTTTCTTTTGGTTTGGCACCTGACAGTGCTCAGGGCACCATATGGGAAGCCAGGGGATTGAACCTGGATCATGAAACATGGACCACGTGCAAAGTACCTGTTGTACTATTAACTCATTCACTTTTTTTGGTGGATGGGGGGCATACCCAGTGGTACTCAGGGGTAAGTGCTGGCTCTGCACTCAGGAATCTCTCCTGGCAGGCTCTGGGGACCATATGGGATGCTGGGGATTGAACCTGGATAGGCCACATGCAAGGCAAGTGTCTTACCCTTGGTCCTATCTAACTGGTCTCTCAACTCATTCACATTTGGGAGGAACCTCAGTTCCTCTGCCAGTCCTTCCGAGGTACAGGGATATATATATAACAAAGAGTAGGGGAAGGGGAAAAAGGTAGGGGAAGATCAGCAGTATTCTAATCCTGACAAAATGGGAAACATGTTATTTAAGCAACAAATACACAAATGAAAAGTTCTTTAAAATGTTACCAAGGAATATTTTAGAGGACCACTGGCAGAATCACAAAGTGTCTTATCTTTATAATTTGGGAACCACAACTTTTACACACACACACACACACATAAGTCTGCAAAGAGACTTAATTACTCTAGTAGTAGTCGAAAAGCAATACATTATAATACATTCTAGTTATTTATTTCTGGTTTGGGTCATACCTAGCAGTGCTCAAGGTTTACCCCTGGCTCTGTGCTCAGGGATCACTCTTGGCAGGGCTCAGGGAGACCATATAGGGTGCCAGGGATTGAATCCAGGTCAGCCGCAAGGCAAGCGCTTTAGCCCCTATACTACTTTCCAGCCCGTGTGTGTGTGCGTGCGCGCGCGCACGCGCGTGCGTGTGTGTGTGTGTGTGTGTGTGTGTGTGTGTGTGTGTGTGTGTGTGTGTGTGTAGAGACTGGAGCGTAGCACAGTGGGTTAGGCATTTGCCTTGCATGCAGCCAACCAATCGACGAAGGTTCGATTCCTTCGTCCCTCTCAGAGAGCCCGGCAAGCTACCGAGAATATCCCGCCTGCATGGCAGAGCCTGGCAAGCTCCTCGTGGTGTATTTGATATGCCAAAAACAGTAACAACAAGTCTCACAAGGGAGACCGTTACTGGTGACCCTCAAGAAAATCAATGAACAATGGGATGATAGTGACAGTGACAGATATATGTACGTATATATGTGTATATATATGTTGTGTATATATATATATACACACACACGTGCGTGTGTATATGTATATATATGTATTATTTTATTTTTTTAAACATGCCTTGAGACTGGCAGTAGTTCTCTGGGGGAGGTGACCTTGAATTTTCTGGTGTGTTGTACACAGACAACGCGACTCTGTGAGGGGTACTGTGGCTGAGTAATTGCATTGCTGCTAGAAAGTGGTATAGATCCTGTGGCTCAGAGTCTCCAAAGCAGCCTCCCACTCAGTCTGTCCAGATCCAAGTGTGCGTGACATTGGGGTGGGAACCTCTCTACTCACAGACTCAGCTTCTCCATCTAAGAGGCTCCTGCAAGAGCAACACTTCAAAGCCATGCTTTGATCCAAGCCGCTGGAATTGTAAGAATCTCACTCCAAGTCAGCCAGTACAAAGGACAGGAAAAGGAAGAGAGCGGGAAGGAAAACAGGGCAGGGAGAAAGGAGACCGAGAAAGGGGTATTCGGTGGGGGAAAGGTCTGGGTGTTTGTTTCATAAGCCAGATTTGCATGGAAGGAAAGTGTGTTTCCCTACACTGGAAGCACAGACACTTCCTCTGCGTTGTTCTAGGAACTTCTGGGCTCTCATTCTCTTCATCTGTGAAATGGGCATGCAATATCTGCCCAGCAAAGGTTATTCTGAGGACTAACAGAGGCACCTACAAAGTCTCTGAATAAATTCAGCAGATTAGGCGTTCATCAAATGAATAATTCCGAAGGTGATATTCTGGATTCTCTGCAACCCAATAAACCAAGTCTGCTAATTCAAATATAACTATATCTTCATTGGAGAATAAGAGACTCTTCGGACCCCAGTTTTATCTAGGTCACTTGAAACATTCTCCACCTAAAATACTCTGAGTAGATAAAAAAAAAGAAATTATTTAAAACAATGAAAATGATCTCATTTTTACTTTTTAAATTTCTGGTTTGGGGGGGCCACACGGGGCAGTGCCCAGGGCTTAATCCTGACTGAGCTCAGGGATCACTCCTGGCGGTGCTCAGGAGACCATTTGGGGCACTGGGGATAGAACCTGCATTGGTCATGTGCAGGCAAAGTGCCCTGCTTGCTATACCATGTCTTGGTCCCTTACTTCCCTTTTAAAGCCAGGGAGAGAGGCCAAGAGAGAATACAGTACTTAGGGCACATGTTTAGCTGGTGACCCCAGGATCCTGGCATTGCAGGTCTGACCAGCACCACATCCTCAAATCCTTGCACTGATCTGCTGGTCCGCTTAACTGAGAATCGCTGGTGGGGCCCTGGCTCTCCTGGGCACCACTTGGGATTCCTCTACTTCTGTTCCCCAAATTAAAACAGGAACATAAATCTCAACCTTACCTGGCTGGATCAACCTTACCTGGTACTGGGTTGTGGTAGGAAAAACTATGGCCCCTCCAAGGCAGTTTTGGTTTGTAAGTAACATACCAATTTGCTTCCTTTCCTCATCCCTGAGACGCTAGATGAACAAATTTGAAACTATAAACAGCTGCTCTGATTCTCTCACTTCTTTTGCAAAAGAACTTACACTTAATGTTGAGATGATCCTGGTGCTTGACTTCTGACACTTGACTGCACTCCAGGATTTGTACTAGAGAGAGAACTGGGACCAACGTGTTGTCGCCATGGTGCTATCTGTGCCCATCCAGTTCTTTATTATTTGTCAAATGAGAATTTCATAAAGCTGCTTTGTTGTCATTTCAGTCTATACCCAACCAAAGAATATATAGAAAGAAGACAAAAGCCAGGTCCAATGCTTCATAATTAGCCTTCACTAACTGGATATTCATTTACTATTTCTGCTTGTTTGTTTTTTGTTTTGTGGCCACACCCAGCAGTGCTCAGGGCTTAATCCTGGCTCTGCACTCAGGGATCTCTCAGGGGCTTGGGGAACTGGGATATGGGATACTGGGGATTGAACCCAGGTCAACTGTGTGCAAGACTAGTACCCTACTCACTATATTATCGCTCTGATCTCTCACTAATTAAAATTAATCTCTACTTTCTGATTAGAGTTTATATGCTTTGGGGACAATAACAGTCGCTTTCTTGGATTGGCATAAATTTAGGTGAGAAGTTAAGATATAACTTTGTGTCTATTATTATCACAAAATAATGTCAATATTTATAGAGTCTGGACTATACATCACAAAATCTCTTGGTAACTTTTATAAAGTCTGATTATTTAGGGGAACTCTATTTAAAAGTTATTTTCACTAATGTTTTTACCATTGTAAAAAAAAATAACGTTGAGTAACAAGCCAGTGTTTTTAAGCTCTGAATGATATAACTTGCAGCTCACTAAGAATAGATAGTGGCCATTTTACAACATTGAATTCAATACAAAGTTTTCAAACTAACTAAAGTTAGAGAAGATATTTCCAAGGATTTAAAGCATAATGTTCATGGCAGAAACACTTTTAGCACTGATGGCTCTATTTCTAAAGCACCATAAACAGAGAAGCACTGCAGTTATTTGAAATCCAGGTTCTAAAGTAAACAGAGGCAAAGGAACTGAAAGCAAAATCCAACAATCAGTTTCTCAGGACGATTGAGGCCACACAGAATCTGTGTCTCTTTCACTAGCTGTATCACCGGGCTGGCCAGAAGCCAATCTTTGCCCTGTTCTTTCTATGTTTTAAAGAAAAACACTCCATGCAAGGTATTTGGGAGGGATGGGAGGGGGTTGAACCACACCTGGTGATGCTTAGGGTTAACTCCTGGCTCTGCTCTCAGGAATTACTTCTGGCAATGCTCAGGGGACCATATGGGATGCTGGGGATGCCGAGGTCAGCTTCATGAAAGGCAAGTGATATCCCTTGTGTACTATCTCTCCAGTCCCCCATATCACTTGTCATCCCGTTGATCTTCAATTTGCTTGAGCAAGCGCCAGTAATATCTCCATTTGTCTCTGTCGTGTACTACTATAGCCCAATGATATCTGCTCGCTCCAGGAACAGAAAGAGCCTCAAACCGTCCATTTCAGGGTTTTGCTCTAGTCCAGCGGTCATCTCTGAATCGCATTACGTGTCCGGCCCATCTGATTTTCGATGCCTTGGCAAACAAGACAGCGTCCCTGATTCTTGACCTTTGACGGAGGTCGGAACTCCAGATTCCTTCTCTCACTTGAGTGAAACGTGATACTCCTAGCATAGCTCTTTTGATTCTTCTTTGGGATACCCAAATAGCGTCCTGTTTGCGTAGGGCCCAGGTCTCTGAGGCATATGTTAGTGCAGGATGAATGGTGGTCGAAAAGATGTGCCTAGAGCCAGAGGTTCTTTGTCCTCTTAACCATTTCTTTGACGCTCTTGAATGCGTTCCACGCTGCTCTCTTCCTCCTGCGCAGTTCTGGTACCAAGTCGTTCTTCATGTTGAGTTCTCGACCCAGGTACACATAACTGCTGCATTCAGAGATGTTCATTCCATTGAGAGCAAATGGACTGTCAGGGACTAGTTTGGTTTTCATGAACATTGTCTTCGTCAGATTCAGCTGCAGTCTGACCTTTCCACACTCTCGGTTGAAGTCCCCCATATAAGATACTTTAAAATATCAAACAATATACCTTTGAGCCTACTCTACACAAATTGTGACCAGGATTGGGAATAGTGTGTATGTGTGTGAGTGCGTGTCTTATATTGCATCAAATGAACAACTCACTTATTTTTGAAGGGATATAGGGGCCACACCCAGTGGTGCCCAGGGCTTATTCCTATGCTCAGGGGTCACTCAGGGGAACATATATGATGCCAGGGATCTAACTAGAGTCAGCCACATGCAAGGCAAGAACTTTACCTACTGTATTGCCATTCCAACCCACCCATGTGAGTATTTTAACACACTGCTGCACCACTGATTTTTTTTTTTAATCACATCCAAGAATATCTCAAAATGCTCCATTTCAGTATATGGAGAGAGCACTCCATTCAGCAGATGAAACTTATTCTCCAAAACTGTTCTGTACCTCATTATCATTACACCCCAAGTGTTGGGTTAGAGAGGATGACCATAAATGTAGTGAGAACTGTGCTAGCACTGAGCATGTGATCCAGCCTATGCATTGGAAGATTGTATTCTATTACCTATAGATAAAATGTGCCCTAGACATATGGTTTTCCATGGCAGATTTAGCATACAATTGGAAGAAAAAGAAAAGGTATGAATGGACTTGGGGTGAAATAGAACAAAAAGTACTTACAAAAGAGAGTAGCCACTCTGGCTGTTTTCTGCTTCATCTTTGGACAGACTCTCTCCTTGACCAGACTTTCTAGACAGGCTCTTTTGAGTTAATTTTGAATAAGCCAAATTCTTGGGTCTTGTTCTTAAGAGTCCAGTTGGCTTGGGCTTGGCAGGAACTCTTACTCTCAGTGCCTGATTAGATATTGCACCCCACCATCCCACCTGGCTCATTTGTAACAAAAATCCTGCTAGTTTGGTTTAAGCAGAATTCCCCCACCCCCGCCCCCCACCCCCACCTTGGTGCAAACTCTTAATCATTTTCCACCCACTGACCCCATACTGCTCCTTGGCTACAAACTCCCACTGGTCTGTGTTGTATCTGGAGTTGGGCCCAGTTCTATACTGAGGTCTCTTTGCCCTGACTGAATTAGTCATGAATAAAATTTGCTTTTGCTGCTTTAAAGACTGCCCTGCCCCAGTTTTCTCTGACACTTTCCAGGTTGTTTGGGAGTTTTCTCTCTCATCATTTCATGAGGCCAAGCATGTAGTTACATGCATTCATGGGGGCTTGGGTGCACAGGGAGATGAAACAGAGAGTGGGAGAAATCTGGGTTTCAAAGGTAGGTGTTTGTATTTTGTTTTTATGGAGAAAATTCGGTCTTCAAACATCAATAGTAGAAATGAATTAAAGTTCCAAAACCAATCCAATTATCATTCTTCTCAAAACCATTATCTAAAAAGCTTTGGACACACAGATGAATCTCGGACCTAAGCAACATGCGGCAGACATGGCCCTGGATTTTGCCAAAGGCCTCCTCTGCTGGGCTACTCCAGATGGGGGTGGGTGCTGGTCTTCTGCCTGCCCTCTAAGAGCCCCAGTGGTTGCCATTTTCTAGAAGCCAGCGAGAAGCTCCAGGTACAAGTTCGATGTGGTGGCAGGATGGCAAATCCCAAGTCCCGTGGGACAAGGGAGGAGTGGGCATCCTTTCCCCCACCCCAATGGGACGCTGAGATATCACATCCGCCCACCATCTACTTAAGCTGTCACGTGGCCATGATCCAGAGACACACATTGGCCCAGTCATTCTGAACCACAGTTGGTGACAATCCAGAAGCAAAATGACTCAAAGTAAATAGTCCTTAGGTCCCCCGCACCCTTTTCTCCTTTGCAAATCCAACTTTCAACACAAGTGGATCCCACTGCTGTTTCTTGAGGAGCAGTTTCCCCAGTCACAGGGGAGAGCTCCCCTGAGCAGCAACTGTCTGGAAAGCACTCTTAGAGAGCTCAGGGCTAGCGTGCTGCTTATTTGTACAACCAATAAGTTATTAACTTTGGGCCTTTGAACTTTAGAAGTTCAAATTTGGACACAGTCTAAGTTATTTGTGGAGAAAAATCTGGAGCACACAAGAAGAAATGACAAATTCAATTTATGTGGCTGATGTTCAGAAATCAGCTTTTAATTTCCTTTAATAAAACTACACCAAAAACATATCCTCACCCCCAGACTTTTGGTTTATGGAAATCTTAAGTTGCTTTTTTAAAGAAAAATGACAAGCCAGAGCTTGCTAATATTTGCCAACATTACTGGGCTCAATTAAATATAATTAAACATAAATAAAGTGAGTAACACTGTAATTAAATGGCAGAAATGAACCTTTTTAGGTTTGCAAATTACATTGATTTTTTTTTCTTGTGTGACTCTTCAGAAGGAGGGAGACTTTTTTAAAAAATAGACATCCTTAAAAATAGGAAATCACACCGGGCCCCAAGTAGAGGGAAGCATGTTGTTATTTACAAGAATTATAATTAAATTTTTGTACATTAGCTAAAGTCATCCCAATAATTGGTTAGGAAAACTGACTTTGAAAACCATGCCAGAGACTTCAAGTCTGTTTCAAGTGGTTCATGCAAAAACTAGTTTCCTGATTTACTGCTGGAAGGCGGTGATGTTAAAAGCACAGTGCTGGCATTAATGCTTGCTAGGGGGAGGGGCCGGAGCTGGGCACGACCTAGACAGGAAGAAAGAAGAGTGGAATGTGACCATTTTAGGGAAACAAGAATCTTCCTCTCCTGCCCTCCAATGCCATTTTCACCACCAGCAGGATGGCCACATGACACCCCAACACATGTTCATGGCTGAAAGCACTCTCTCCCCTCCCCAAGGAGCAATGGAACAAGGCAAACTACAATAGTTTGCCTCAGAAATAGGAAAGTAAAGTGAAGTTATTAAGTCTCTTACTCATAACTAAACCCTGTAGTGGAAGACAGAGAAAAAATAAATACATCTAAGTGAGAAAAAATAAAAAGGAACCTGGAAATGAACTCCAAGTACCTGTGACATTTTCCCCAAAGAGAAGGGCAATGATTTATGCTGAATTATGGTTAAATAAACTGAGATGAGAAGATATGAGGCCTGAAGTCTGAGGGACTGGGCCTGAGACCAAAGCACTAATTTGGGAAAATGGAGAAGCTGAGGAGACACAGGCATGCGCCAGGAAGAGAAGACCCCCAGGCTTCGGGGGCATTCCGGCAGGGTTAGACCCCGCAGGAGACAATCAGAAGCACATCTCCAGACAGCAACTGTGAGAGCATTTTTTCAGGGAAGGGGGCTGACAATGGGGGCACCAGACATGTCTTAGGTCAGAAACAACGTGGGCATTTCTTAAGAGAGTTTGTCCTGAAACAGAATTTCTGGAAAAGTTCATGGATCTACAGCTCCATGACAAGACTGAATTAATAATTATCTTTTTAAAAATTGACCTGGGTTAGGTCCCCGGCATCCCATAGGGTCCCCTGAGTACCACCAGGAGTAATTCCTGAGTGCGAAGTCAGGAGTAAGCCCTGAGCATCACTGGGTGTGGCCCCAAGACAAACAATGATTTTGTTAAGGAATAATAGAGCTAAATATCCAAACCACAGAGTCAACAACACCGAAACCACGAGACCCAAACCTTAATAACCAAACCTAAAGAGGTGCCTGCCAAGGCGGCAGGCTAGGGATAGGGGTGGAGAGAGGGAACCTGGGATCCCTGGTGGAGGGAAGTTGACACTGGTGGCAGGATCAATGATGGAACACTGTAAGTCTAAAAACCTCAATCAAGAATAACTTTGTAAATTGCAATACTTTCATAAGTAAAATTTTGAAAAAAATAGAGAGGCTGCAGCGATAGTAAGGTCGGTGGGGCAACTTGCCTTGCACATGGCTGACCTGGGTTCGACCCAGCATTGCCTATGGTCCCTCAAGCTCTGGCAGGAGTGATCCCTGAATGCAGAGCCAGAAGCAACTTCTGAGTACCGCTGGTTGTGTACCCCAAACAAACAAACAAAACAATGAGAGATCGGTTGAGAAAGAGCCTCACTGAAAACAAGCCAGCAGAATGGCAGGTAGTAAATTCACATCCTCAAAGTAGCCAGTTTGCACACTCACAGAAAGTAGGCAGGAAACTATAGAGAAAAGAAGGCAAGCTGTGTTTCTCCAAAGGCTGAGTTACATATTAGTGGACTAGAATGAACAAAAAATTTTTTTCTTAGCGAGCTTGTCCCATGACACACTTTGTTTTATCTGCAAATTCAAAGTACAACTGAGATTGGGGGAATTGGTAAACTGAGGCCTCATCTTTAGATTTTGGCACAAGGATGGAGCAAGAACAACTTCGCTTATAACCGTTTTCTTTGGCTTAGTTCTATTATTTCTTCAATCATAATTGAATAATAAAACCATAATAAATAATAAAACCAAATTAAAAAAAATTTTTAAACGTAATCCTGATTCTCAACACCTCTCACCTTTCAAATGTTTGATAACTCCAGTGGCTGTGCTCAGACAGGTGAACACAGGCATCGGGAATGGAATGGCACTAGAGCAATGATGTACCATCTCTGCCTCCAGGTCCTTACCTAGCAAACAGGAGCAATTCTCTGCCCTGCTTGAGTCATATTGCTTATGATCTACTGTGTGAGGGTCACGTGATACCTGGCTCAGTAGAACAAATGTCAGCTACCATCACCTCCTTTGGTTACACAATATGCATGTGGAATAACAACTGACATAAAGGAGAGCTAATACATGTTCCTTTTGTTTGTTGGGTTTGGGGCCACACCTGGTGGTACTCAGGGTTTATTCCTGGCTCTGTGCTCAGGGGTCACTCCTGGCAGGAGTCTGGAGATAATATAGGATGTTGGGAATCAGACCCGGGTCAATTGTGTGCAAGGCAAGCACCCTTCCCTCTGTACTGTCTTTAGGCCCCTGAGATATGTTTGTATGACAAGAGACATTGTTCAGAGAAATAGAACTCAAAGCACGCAGGATGAAAGGTGAAGGTGTGTTCAGAGTGGCTGAAGAGGGAAGAGCACCAGTTGATATAAACGGCCCGGTGTTACCAAACTGGAGGCATCTGCATGGACTTGTCACTACTGGATAATTGAAAGGAAGTGTGAAGAGGTGGGGGAGCACTGACCACACACCACAGGTGTGCCCCAGCACATGTGGTCTTCAGGAATTCCATTCCGGAAGCGTGGCAAGCCCCAACTGCATGTTTTAAGTGGTAGAGATTTAACAATGGGCAAGTGAGTTCTGATACCTTAAGGAAAAAGTGGAATTGAAAACTTTCCAAAGAAAATAATTAGAATAAAACCACAAATAGAAATCTTAACTATACTGCTTACTCAAAGTCTTTCCAAGCTTTAGTTTTAAGACAAAGACATGTGTGCATAGTGCAAAGAACCTTTTGACCCAGAGTGTCATTATAGAGAGACATGACATTAGGAAATGGATGGAAGTTGTGTTTAGTACGACAAAACACACAAGTGAGTAATACTAGAATAAACGTTATTTGAAAACTCTTATGTTGGGGGGAAATGTACTTTTTTTAAATCACACCTGATGTTTTTGTTGTTTTTGGACCACACCTGGTGGTTCTCAGGGCTTACTCATGGCTCTGTGCTCAGAGATCACTCCTGGTGGCACTGGGGAGTTGCGGGGTGGGGGTGTTATGGGGTACTGGAGATCGAACTCAGATTTGCCACGTGTAAGGCAAACAGCTTACCTTGGTTACTATTGCTTCAGCACAATATGTCTTTTTAAAACCCCTTAAAAATAAACTTTATTGTAGAGACCAATAATTTGATTGAACCATTCTACATTTTATAACTAATTAAAATATATAGCACTGTAGCACTGTCATCCCGTTCATCATCGATTTACTCCAGCGGGCGCCAGTAGTGTTTCCATTTGTCCCAGCCTGAGATTTTAGCATAGGAAACTTTTGTAGTTACCAACTATATCCTGCCCGCGTGGCAGAGCCTGGCAAGCTACCTGTGACTTAGTAAATTTGCCAACAACAGTAGCAAAAATGAGTCTCATTCCCCTAACCCTTCAGGAGTCTCCAGACGAGTTGAGAAGGACAAGAGGGCTTGTACTAAGCAGACGGCCCGCAAGTCAGGGGGTGGGAAGGCGCCGCACAAGCCGCTGGCCACCTAGGCAGCCCGCAAGAGCGACGGCAACGCGGGGGGGGGGTGAAGAAGCCGCACCGCTACTGGCCGTACACTGGCTCTGCGTGAGATCCGCCTCTACCAGAAGTCCACGGAGCTGCTCATCCGCAAGCTGCTGACCCTGCAGCTGGTGCGCAAGATCGCGCAGGACTTCAAGACCGACCTGCGGCCCCAGAGCTCGGGTGTCCTGGCGCTGCAGGAGGCGCGGGAGGCTGACCTGGTGGGGCTCTGTACGATAACACTGGGTTTGTCCTTTCAGCCTGGCGCAGGGAACTTAGGTTTATCTGGTTACACCCATCGCAGTGCTCCCAAATCACTCCCATTCCCTTATCTGTAAACTCTTCTCTGCACCCTCCTTCCCAACCAGTTAAACACAT
This sequence comes from Sorex araneus, assembly GCF_027595985.1. NCBI lineage: Eukaryota > Metazoa > Chordata > Mammalia > Eulipotyphla > Soricidae > Sorex > Sorex araneus. Next base: position 226,148,754 of record NC_073302.1, read on the forward strand.
TTTCCCATATCAGATTCTGTTAATCACATCAGATCCTTCTCAGACATTGAACTTGGATTGAAAGTTAAACATTGCTTTTCTCTGTCTTTTGCATAGTTTACTTGATAACAACCAGCCTGGCCCTCGTCCCTTCCTTTGCCTGCCTATCGCCATCAGCCTCCCTGGGGTGGGGGAAGCGGCCCGAGACCACCGGACGCAAGCGGCAAGAGAGATAGAGCGCCTCTGCCCTTTGGTAAATACACAGGGCTCTTAGAGGATACCAATTTCTGCACCATCCACGCCAAGAGCATCACCATTATGCCCAAGGACATCCGGCTGGCATGCCACATCCGCGGAGAGAGGGCATAAAGTTTACAGTAGCAAATTTAAATACATACTATTAATATATTCAAAATAGAGATGAATAAATTTCAGATAGTTGATCTGTGTAGGATATAGTGAGACCAAAAGCAGACATATTGAATTCCAAGAGATACCCTGTGCAAAAAACAAAGTGGATCTTAGAATACAAATGAGCAATAAAAATGATTGTAGGGAAGAACTGAATAGATTATACAAGGCAACCAAAAATGTGCCCAGGAAAGAATAGAATAAAATAGTTCAGGTTTCTCTAGATATAGAGGGCGACATGGGGAATATGTAACTTGTCACAACTTTGCTGTATACTTTGAGTGCCTGCTGATTGGCTGTGTGAACTATCCTAGTCTTTGCTCTTATTGAACTGTGCTTACTAACTGTTTTTAGAGTCTCTATCAATTGAAATAATAGCTTACATATTTGGAAACACTGGATAAAAACACAGCCAACCTGTGTATTCACTTACGACTGTCCAGGTGACCCTAAAGCTTAGATAGTCCTTGTATTCTTATTAGTCTCTGAATATGTTGTTTGTCTTATTTTTTGGAACTGACCTGTGCTGGAAGAGGTTGAAGGTGCTAATCCTATTGGATTTAGAAACTGAACAATGACAAATCCTTGGATCTTGAATACAAAAGTGAGATTACCAATCAGTCAATCAGTCAGAGAAGAGGGTGAGAAGGAAGAGGTGGACTGGAAGTGAAGTAGGACAGTGACGAAGGGTTTAGGGACTTTGGTGGCAGTGAAGGTACAGGACCTGTACGTTAATGCTATGAATCATTATAAACATAAATTATACTAATAATTGTAAAATTAATGAAAAAGTAAATGTATGCGGCTGGAGAGATATTATTCGTGGATAGGGTGCTTGCTTTATATGTGGTCGACCTGAATTCCTTCCTCTGCAGTCCATATGATCCCCTAAGCACCTCCAGGAGTAATTCCTGAGTGCAGACCCAGGAGTAACCCCTGAGCATTACCAGATGGGTGACCCCTCAAAAAATACATAAAGGCAAAAGGTCTCAAATACATTTGTTTTGTTAAAACAAGACCACAAATGGGTCCCCCATGCTGTACTTAGGGCTCACTCCTGCTTCTTTGTTCAAGGATCATTCCTGGGAGGGATAGGAGACCCTATGTGGTGCTGAGGGTCTACCTGGGGTCAACAGCATGCAGTCAAGAGCCTAAACCCCCTACTAACTCTCTGGCCCCAAGATGAATGGTGATAAGGGGCCAGGAGATATGCAGCTATCGGGCAGGCTCCTAATGTAGTTTGAGTCACAGCAGCACACTGTCTCCTGAGCATGGCAGGGCACAGCCCTGAGCTCCCCATAATGCAATGCTGAGTGTGGCGAAGCATGGCTGGGGTGACTTGGCCAATCGCCCACAGCACGGGCTCACTGTCCCCTGTACTGAACCACCAGCTCAGTTGACCTTCTGACCACTGCTTGGGAAGCCCCTGAAGCCCCATACCCACAGCCAGGAAATAATTAGACTTGGCAAGATCTTCATCTTCTATTCTAATTCCCCAGAAATTATTCTGAGGTTGTATCCTCTAGATTCAAAGAATCACGTTAGAGAGCTATTTCTTATAGAGCTATTTACTCAGTGAAGTTGAGTGAGTTGGTGAAATTTCATTCAAATTTTCACAGAGATTTAGGAATATAACTTTTGGCTGACAGAAACATTATCTATTTTCCATCTGGGTACTACAATATTTTGGATTATTTTGTTCATTGATTCTAAGGCATGTATACCGAGATGAAGAGCCTCTTACATTCATAAAGTAAAACCTGTATCTGAGCAATGAATTTCTTACAGGGATTTAAAAATCAATTAAGATGCTACAGTTAACTAAATAAGAGTTCAAATGTCAGCCCATTTCCATCCAAATGTAACTTCCCAAACACTGAGGCCACATTTAAACCCAAACAACCAGAAAGGAGCTTTCTTTCAGGAACCACTTGTGGAATGCATAATTATTTGTTTCCTACTGTTTGTAGGTCATTGATCAAATTTTATGAATGACAAAGCTCAATTTTCAATAATAGCAGTCTCTAGAGTAAAAGAACTTCTCTTTCAAGTCACTTTAAATAAAGAGAAAAATCTTTTGTCTATTTTCTAATAGGAAGACTTTGATGCTTTATTTAGAACAAAGCCCTACACAAATTCAATTCTCAACAATTAGTAACATCTTCAGAAGGTGAGAAAGGTATCAAGCTCTGAACATTCACCTTGACAAAAAAAAAAAAGGCCCAAGAACCTCCAAGATTCTGAAATATGCCCTGCTAGGACGTTTGGTTTCTTAAAAAGGGTGGTCAAAATGAAGATATTCACATAAAGTGTTCCTGAGTGAAGCAGACAATCAACAAAGGGAGATTCTCAACAACACTTGAGTCATCGAAGGAATACTCAGAACTCTGCATTGGGAAAGAAAAGCTGCCCAAAATAGACTGTATATAACAAAAGGTACTGAAAAGGGAATCATGAAATAATTTGGACACAAAAAGCCAAGAATTCTGCCATAAATAAGTATTCATTAGAAGTTAACTATAAGGATCCAGCTGAAAAGAATACATTTTAGAATACGAGAGTCCAACTTGACCATTCATCAGCATTTACCTTAGACAATTCCATGCCTGGTCCACATTGCTTGCAGAGGACACAATTTCCAGAACGATCTCTGAATTCTTGCTGTCTACAGTCTCCTGTTTCACAGATCCCTTGACATGCCTTAAAATAAAGTTTTAGAAAATTTTACCTTAAAGTAAGCCACTTTTAATTTTTATGAGAAAGAAACAATATTACCAATATTTCTCCGAGTACACTTCAATTCAGTGAGACCAATTCTCAGTTTCAAAAAAAAATGACTTTCTCAATAAGAGAGTGGAATTAAAAATTCAGTAAGTCAGATTCTTCTCCGGAGTCACTGCCGGGGATGGATCTTCTTGGAATTAATCATACTCACATACTTTTCTTAGTATCCAGAGAAAGAAATGATCCAGGAACTTAAAATAATCATGCCCAGACCCTTTTGTATCTTGAAAAATTAATATATATTGATATATATTAAAATACATATGCAAATTCCAGCGTGATGAATTGAGTTAAATAGGTAATAAATTGGTACTATGATCAAAATTCTGCTATTATCCATTATGCACTCCATGACACCCAGTCTTAATGTGGAAGTTTCAACCTTTCTTGGGTGAACTACATTTACTTAGAAGGCATCTTTTGAAAACTTTTGACAGTCAAGAAATAGACAGATTTTTGACGATGATGAAGATAACAATAGTGGTCAAACCCTCTGGGCTCTTTCCAATGAAAGTGCTAAGAAAAAACCAACTTTCTTACTGATCACCATATAACCATGTGAGCAGGGCCCAACAATATACTTCGTTACATAGCAAAGGACTTTAATGGAAAGATTATTTACTCTGGCAAAACCAAAAGTTTTAAGTCTCTCTAAGGGCCAGAGATATGGTACAGTAGGTAAGACTCTTACTTTGGACACAGCTGATCTGGGTTTGATTCCTGGCACTGCATATGGTCTCCTGAGGCCTGCCAGGAGTAATTACCGAACACGATGTCAGAGGTAGGCCCTGAGCTCACCCAGGTGTGGTACCGAACTCCCCCCAACCCCCAGAAAAAAAGAAGGAAAAAAAATGCAGGACTTTGAAAAATTTTTCCCAAAACAGTAAATTCACCATATCATCACTCTATAACAGTGTGTTTGCCTGTTTATAAACAGACAGTATTTCAAATAACTTCATCTGTGTGTATTATTTGCTTTCTTGTTTGTTTTTACAGCCACACCCACCAGTTTTCAGGGGTCCATGTACTGATGTAAATGGAACCTGGTCCTCTCACATGCAGAGTGGGAAATAATCAATTCAATCCCTTTTCCTTTTCCTTATTTTCCAAGAAGTTTTTTGCACAGATAGTCGTCTTTCAGGTAAATAATTATTCTTATGCTTGCAAGTCATTGCAAGATTATAGCTCTACCAGCGCCCTGAGCATTGCCCCAACCCATTGTTTGTTTTGGTTGATGGAGGGATAATTTGCATTTATTCATTAATTTTTTTATTTTGAGGTCACACCTAGCACTGCTTAGGGCTTACTCCTGGCAGTGTACCCCTAACTCAACTTTTAAAATTAAATATATATAGTTAATGTACATCAACTATAAATATGTTGTATATTAACTATATATGTACATACATACATACATACATATATTCCCCCTCCACCATCCTTCCCATGTCTCTTGTGCTGTTGTGTGGCCAGGTAGCCCCACTTCCTGCTGATGATGCTTGCAGTGTCTGCACACATTTAGTTGCTGTGCTTGCACACTTGGTTGCAGCATGTCGAGAATCACACAATTTCTCACGGCACTGGCAGTCCCAAACAGAAGAGTTGAAACCTGTTGTGTAGGGTGGTGCTGAGGGATCACCCCTCATGACTGTGGGGTGAGCTCTGTCCCACTGACCTGGCCCCACAGATAGTTTCTAAAACAGCATCTCTAGTTGGGGAAGACATTTGATTCCACTTCCTCCCCTAAGTAGCCATTCCCTCATGGATAGTCTGACTATAATTTTGTTTCTCTAAATAAAAGCTGAAAGCCTTAGCAAGCATGGTGAGGGATGGCATAGGACAGGATACAGGCTGCTGTCTTGGACAATGCCCATCACTCAGAGGTGTAGAGGAAGTCGTTTTTGATGATTATAATAAGGAGCAATTATTGAGTGAAAATGAACTCTACTTTGAAGTTGGAGTATCTGTAATGTCTGCCAACCTCCTTAATGAACATCAAAGCATCCAACCCTTTAGAGCAGCAGCACAGAATTCCAGGTGGGGGCAGGACTGAAAACTGGTGGAGAGCAAGGTCTAATCATCTCCTGCCACTCTTATTTTTCCCCTGACTGCCCATCTCTGAGTTTGCTTTCATGCCAGGGGTGGGGCGGAAGATTCCCTTCTCCTGAGAAGATACTCAGGTCACCCTGAAAAAAATATTCCATAATCTCCCACCAAACACACTTTCCTTCTAATGCTTCCCATAACATTAACTCACCTTACATTGACCTGAATCCCAAACTTCAGTTTGACATCTTTTATTTTGTTTTCAAAGAAGATTTCAGTATACATCATTGTCTTAGGGGTACATAATTTTGTGTTGGTACACCAAGACTATATCTCGAGGCTAATGATTCTTTTGAACATTTCATAGATGTTTTCCCTTCATCTTTCAAAAGCATTAAAATTCTGCATCTCCATTTAAAGCTTTTTTTTAAAACATGGAAAAATATAGTAACCACATAAACAAATACTTTATTAAATATCAATTTTAAGGCCAGGGAGAGAATTCAAAGGACTGGAACACCTACCTTGCATGTTTGAATGTTTGATCTTTGCATGAAGATCCAGGTTTGATCCCTGACACCACCTGGTCCCTTGAAAACCACTGGAAGCAATCCCTGCATATGACCAGGTGTACGCTCCACCCCCCAAAAGAATAAATGATAAATTACTTGCAAACTGTTCTAAGGCCCAGACTCCAAATTCGAACCTATAGTTTTGATAGGGTCTAGGATGTGGCATAAGGAACAGGCCTGTAAATACAGGGTAGCATCACACTGCAAGGCTATAAAACTGGGGTTTCATTCAATTTAAGTAAAAGCATTTCAAAAACTGTTATTAAAGTCAAGAGTTGGTAATAATTTTAGCTTATTAGTTTAATGAAACTATGTTAAAACACAATTCAAAATTCTGTTCATTGTGTTTTGGGGGGCCACACCTGGCAGTGCTCAGGGATCACTCCTGGTAGAATTTAAGGGGCCATATGGGGTACAGGGGATCGAACTCAGGCCAGCTGCATGTAAGGCAAACACCTTAACCATTGAACTATCTCCAGGGCAAACCATTGTTTTTATGATAAAAAGGAGTTGACTTACCAAATAAGTTAGCAGAACGACAATGATGAAAAATGTTTTCTCTTGTCCTAGCAGCACATTTAAAGCCATCACTCTTATAAAATGTCTTTATGGTTGAAGATTCTGGAAGGGAAAATACAGTAAACATTAATATCAACAATTATGTTCTGTTTACTATATAATGCTTGCTATTTACTACATACCTACACTAGATAATATTGTTTTGTTGGGGGGTTGTTGGACTACACCCATCTCTATTAAGGCTTACTCTGGCTTAGTGCTCAGGAGTCACTGTGATGGACCAAGGATTGAGGTGGGGTTGACATTTAATCCCTATACTACTTCTTCAGTCCTGATATTGTCTATATTTTTAAAGGAATCACCTTTGAAAAGATACAATTAATAGACAATATGTAATGATTTAAACATTTAGAGAATAAGAATTGAAGTTTGTTCTACCCTTATATCCTACATAAAACTCCTACTGGCTCTTAATTCCCAGTCTCTATTTTCTATCCAAGTCTTCTTTTATTTTATTTAAGTTTTTGGTCCACAACCAAGGGTGCTCAGGGCTTACTCTTGGCTCTGCACTGAGGGATAACTCCTAGTGGGCTCAGGGGATCAGGTGGGATGCCAGGCACCAAATCTGGGTTGGCATGTGTAGGCAAATGCCCCATCCACTGTACTACTGTTTCAGCCCTGAAAGTGAATTGATACACTTTTTTTTTGGTTTACTTTTGGGTGACTCCTGGTGATGTTCAGGCGTGACTCCAGGCTTTACTCTCAAGAATCACTCCTGGTGTGCTTGGGGAACATATGGGATGCCAGGGATCGAACCTGGGTTGGCTGTGTGCAGGATGAATGTCCTACCTGCCACACTATTTCACTGGCCCCAATTCTCTACCCAAGTATCTCATATTCAATCACCTTCACCCAGTAGAGAACGATTTCAAACAATGATGAAGTAATCCTTCTGTTTATGTAGTTTGGTCAGAGCCAACAGGACAATAACAGTGATAAAAAAAACTAAACACAAACTAAACACTATGTCCAAGTATTACCATCAGTAGTTCAGTTACTCAGTCCTCACAACTGCTGTAGAGAGCTGAGTGACTTGCTCCAGGGCACAGCGCTAGTACACCGCAGGGCTAGCTGCATCCCTATCTGGCCTTACCCCAGTGTCCCTGCATCCCATGTACCATGCAGAAAACAAACCAGAAACAGAAAGAAAACTTTTTGTAACAAAAAAAATTGAATTTTCAACCTTCAACCCCACTGCAAGCAGACACAGCTAGCTTTGGCATTTGTGGTTTCTTCCCCCAATCTGTCAGCAGAAAATTAATCATTCATTTTAAAACCATCAAAAAATCATTACCATGTGATGATATTTGGGCACCAATCTGTCATCTTAAGAAAAAGATAAAGCAAAAAACAGAAACAAACCTAGTTGGTCTGCTTGTTTTTTACAGATTTCCACAATGTCAAGAAAAGAGACACACTGAGAAAGAAAAAGGAGGGTTGTTTGGAGGTTTCACCGTTCAAGTGGAGAGACAAAGGTTCAGTTTCCAGGGAAGAGTCCATCTTCTGAAACTAAGGGATGCTCCAATCAGATCATCTGACTTCACAGAAGGAAGCCAGAGCAGAGAACTGCAACCAGGAGCCAAATAACTCAAAGGAACAGTGACAGGACAACAAAGGAAGCAGAGAGGGGCAGGTGCTGGCCAACCAGCAACAGCCCTTTAGGAGACCAGACCCCTCTGCATCCCCTCCTCAGGGGTCCAACTATTAGGGCAATGAGAAACCATTCTTGGGAATTGAACCAATGACCCAAGTGGAATGCATTCAAACAGTTGCTTCCCCCGCCCCCTCCCTCACTAGATGCTTGGGAATAGCTGTTGCCCCCCACCTTCAACCATGGCCCCAGACATTTCAGAATCATCCAGCATTATCCACCTACGCAGTTTACTGCTTATGTAGACTCAGAACTGAGGTCAGCAGATAAAATCACATTCCCTGAAAGTTATGTTCCAGGTTTTCTCTGGACATAGTCCTATTTTTTAATGTGCTAATATATTTTTTTAAGTAAGACAGATTTTATTTGCAGGGTCTTTGAAGGGACAGAGGAAGAGAAAGTGGGAGAGAGTGGAGAGTAAGAGACAGAGTACCACGCTCAAGAGAGAATGTGGGCTTCTCCAAGGGTGGGGAGCACCCCTATATACACCCCAGCATTAGATAGGAAAGCATAAAAGTACACATCTCAAGAGGGGAGATGCAGGCGACATATGCTGGGCCACACAGGCACAAACAGCACACGTGCTCGGGCAGCATATGAGCCTAATGTGCTAATATTTTACAGTAAAATATATATATATATATATATATATAAAATCTATCTGGAATCAAAAGAATATGGAAAAGGCGTATAAGTACCGACACATTTGAACAAAATATGATAAACAAAGATGAACAGAGTCACTCTACTAATAGAGTTCGGAAAAAAATATATTGTGGGGCACTATTAGTTACTGTGGAAGGAAAGCAAGTACCGCAGGCTTCTCTAGAGAAGAAAATCATTGACATCTAATCGACTCATAAGTTATATCAATATGAGGTTTGGTTCCACAGACTCTATGTACAAAAATAAATATGCCAAAATAGTACCAAAGGCAATCCCAGAGGGACACTAACAGAAATTTATTTATATTTTGTTTATTTGTTTGTTTGGGGATTTGGGGCTACACCCCGTGCTATGAAAGTAGCATCACTGTGTGTAAATTTTGAGGCACACAGGAGTGCTTACTCCTGGCTCTGTGCTCAGGAATTACTCCTGGTAGTGCTCACGGGACCACATGGGATGCTGGCAATTGAACCTGGGTTAGTTGCTAAAAGGCAAACATCCTACCTACTGTACTTCACTCTGGCACCACATGGTGAATTATTACCCTCTTTTCCCCACTCAAATCTTTTAAAGGTGGGGAGGGGAATTCCCAAGCAGTGCCCAGAGGGGCCTTAGTGCCACTCCCCCCAATACTCAGCCAACCAGGATGAGGAAAATCTCTGCCCCATAGTGCCGGGGACACCAGAACATACCCGGGCCACATTTGGTGGTGAGGAACATATAATACCAGGGTTCAAATTTGGTCCCTAGAGTATGCGAAGTATGTGGTTCTGACCAGAGCTATCTCCCTACCCCTAAAAATTATTTACAATGGAAATATTCTGTTAATGAAAAAATATATATAATATTCTTGTGGCAAAATTGGTAGCTTTTCTTGAAAAGTTCATAAAAAGGGTGATGAGATAAAAATGATATAAACACTACCAAAAAAGGGAGAAAATTAAATAAAGATCTATGAGGTTTAGATTATAGGGAGGTTTTGCTTGTTTATCTCTTATGGTAGAAATAGGGATGTAACAAAAAATTCTAATGGGGTGACATCATACATACTGATGTGAATTATTCTCTCAACATACATGCTTTGGAAAAAAGCAAATACCACAGCCTAAAGTTTGGAGGGTTTTGATGAAAGATACAAAAGTAGCACCACTCTGTGTAAATTTTGAGGCACATGTGGATTTGTCCCCACAAATTTCTAAGCCCCTTAACCCAGAACTCCTTCCCGATATGGTCTCACTGTTGACTTTCCATTCTTCACTGGCCATTCCCTGCCAAACTGCTCATCCTGCCCAGCCATACCTCAATACTAGTTTTTCTCCCAAGTACCTGTGATCTTCCCTCCTTATGCACTGTGGTCTATTTCTAAAGAAATTTCTTTTCTACCATGTCCTAAGAAAACCCAGTGTAAATGTGACCCTATGATGCTGCCCACCAAAAGCACAGGAGCAGCCTCACCCCCACAGCTCTGCAGTTTGTCTCCATTCACGCACAGTGTTGATTGATGCGCATAGGGCTACGTTGCTGACATGCTGGTTTTGTACCAGACTGCGTGCTTCTGTAAAATAGGGACCACACCTTCTACAGGCATCAGAAAATGAAAAATTAATTATATGTTTAAGTTCAGCATTTGTGATACTGAATACTGTATTGAAGATTTGTGAAAGGGATGGCTTCCCCTTACTATTTATCCCCATGCCAAGAGAGAAACAGTCAAAGAACCCAAGAAACAGCAGAGGGGGACAGAGTGGCAGTATAGAGTGTAGGGTGTTTGCTTGGCACGTAGCCAACCCAGGTTCAATCCCCCACATTCCATATGGTACCCTCAGCCCTGCCAGGAGGGATTCCTGAGCACAAAGTCAGGAGTAAGTCCTGAGCACCAACAGATATGGCCCAAAAACCTGAAACAGAGAAGAAACAGTGAAAAATGGAATCAAGTTCATGCCCACTGATTCCAAGGCAAGGGTCTCAGCATTGTGCAGGAGAAGTCTGGTTTGTTTCCCACTTTGTGTACATCTGAAGAGCCCTTCCACTTGGCACAGAAGGATGACAACTGATCGACAGGGACAAAAGACAACACTAATGACCAATCCAGTTAATCAACACATTTTGATGAAGCAGGTGCCTGAGGGAGGCAGGTTCAGGTTACAAGACACTGAAGGCGAAAGCTCAGCTTAGCAGGGCTAGAGAAGTCTCCCAAATGCTCTTCAGGATTGCCAGGCTCAGGGGTATTTAGAAATACCTGAACTCTTTTAAGTGTAACTGTGAATTTCCCAAAATAAGATTAAATACCTTATAAAATGTTTTGGCATTTACAAAAGGAGGAAATTTTAATGAAATAGCTAGTGCTTGAGTAATACTATTTCAATAAAAAAAATGGGGCAATCAAAAGATAGTTATGAAAATTGCCTTTAAATGGGCATTTGGGGTCTGGCCCAGATAGAAAAATGCATTTAGACACTTCAAAGTTGCATGAATCTGAAGATGGCTTGTTAAGCATGAGAAACACACATTAGGCAGATTATGTACAATAGATCACTTTGGTTTTCATCGTTTGCCAAGATCCTCAGAGGAGACAACATTGACTAAGAAGTTCACATTCATTTTGGAACACGCACAGCGAAAAGTGGCACTACCTAAGCAACAAGGAGATGAAGCTGCCTAGTTTCTCAGATTCTAAGGACATGAAAGTAGCAACTAGAACTAGCACAATCTAGTCTCCAACTGCACAAGCAGATGGCACTACCAAGAGCACCAGACAAGGGGAAGGGAAGAAATGGGCCCCTGGAAGCATGGCATTGGCAGCAATCTGCCCACCTGCACAGAACGCAGCTGCTCATCCGACCAAGCTGCCTCCAAAGGAGGCTAATGCTATAGGTGCAGAAAGGTACAACCCCTGGACTTCTTTGTCCCCAAGTGGAAAGCTGGTGTCCAAAGGAAAGGACAGGGATGGAACAAAGAGCACTGGGGTGGGGTGTTACGGCCTCTCTTCCTCTCTCTTGGCTGGGCAGCCACTGGATCCCAGCCCATAGGGCTGTTACAGCCTTGCATGTCTTTTGACAGCCACCCTTTCTTTGCCTGGAGCTGTGTTCTGCTCTGTCTTCCTCTCGGATGCCTGCCCTCAGGGAGTTGATGTTCTGGGGTCTCCCTGCATCATTGTGGGCCCTCTCCTCCCAATGCCATAGTGCCCAGACTCTCACAGAGCTGCCAGCTGCTTCCTTCCCTCCTGGTAGCCTTGTGTGCATCCAGATGGCAGCACCCTTTTTTAGCTACTGCATCATGTAAGCACTGGAGCACTGTTGTCCCATTATCATCGATTTGCTCGAGCGGGCACCAGTAACATCTCCATTGTGAGACTTGTTGTTACTGTTTTTGGCATATTGAATACGCCACAAATAGCTTGCCAGGCTCTGCCATGTGGGCGGGATATTCTCGGTAGCTTGCCGGGCTCTCCAAGAGGGACGGAAGAATTGAACCTGGGTAGTTTGTGTGAAGGCAATCGCCCTACCCGCTGTGCAATTGCTCCAGTCCACTGTATCACTTACTTTTAAAAAACATCTTCAATAGCCAAAAGGAAGAGTTTTCTGGAAAAGTTAGGAAAATACAACAGCTATGATCCCAGCTTTGAAGTGACATAAGCAAAGCTCAGCATCCAATGTTCCCTAAGAGGCATACACAATTTTGAACACTCCAATCTCTACCTTCCCCTTTTGTCACACAGGAATTCTTTTTTCCATTTTATCACCAACCACTGCACTGGAGTTTATAACCAATTAGGGTGTGACAACTCTAATGACAAACACTGAGATGTCATCCTCGGACAAAAGTCCCTCAAAATATATACCTAATACATGTTGAGTAAAGAGATCCATTAAATAGTGGTAATAATTTGCCCTTCTGGGTTGATGTAAGGATTACAAAAATACATATGAAAAATATGCATACCCTTAACTTGAGACCAAAATATAAATTATTGTGGTAGAACACAATTTAGATCAGGATACCATTTTCTAACTGAACCACTACATTAAGTGGTTAAGGAGACAGACCTAGTATTTTATCTGTATGATTTTAACAACTCAGTAAATTTTCTGAGTTACTTTTAATATTCATCTTATATATAATCAAGATATATGAATCCTAGAATAATTTAAATAATCTGGATACATTTTTTAAAAAGAGACTTATAGCTCTGAGAGATAGTAAAGGAAATAAGTACCTTGTAGACAGCTAACCAGAGTTTGATCTCTGGCACCACATGTAGTCTCCTGAGCATCACCAGGAGTGATCCTTAAGTAAAGCCCCGAGCAAACCCTGAGCACAGCCAGATGTGTCTCAGAAAAAAAATTGCTTAGATTTCTGTATTTTTATATTCCTTAAGATTTATTTATTATTTAATATACAGTGCACACAACAGGAAATAATTTTTATTTGCTTGATTGTTTGCTACTAGGGATTTAATCCAGGGCTTCATCTATACAAAAAAAAATGTGCCTATCAATGAGTTACAACCCAGACCCCATAATAAATGACTATTTAGTAAACTGTATTAACATTACCTAACAAAGCTATATTTTTCCAATATGCAATAGACTAACAAACTTTAAGCCAGCATTAAAATAGGCTGGCAGACTGACAATTCATAAAATTAGCATTGAAATGAAGACAGTGAAGAATTTAGAGTCTTTTTGTTTTAAATTTGGAACACAATCATAATTAGTTTAGATATAATGTTAGCTTCATATGCTAAGTGAAATATCAATTGGAGATATGGGGCACTGCCATTTTCAAACAGGACAAAAACCCACAGCCCACCCCGTGCCAGGCTGTTTCACTCAGGGAGCCTCAGAGGTGGGCAGATGAGAGCCCACCCCGCCCCAAGGGACCCAGCCCCAGCATCGGAAAACCTCCAGAACCCAGGCTCAAGGCTGCTCCCCACATGCTTGGGCCAAGCCTCACACACTAGTGAACCTACTCCTGGACCGGGCAGCCACATTCGCAGCCGCACAACACATCATAAGACACACCCTGCCCATTCTCCAAGAGTATCACACCACATTTGGTGGGGTTCAAATTGTAGAGGGAAATATACGTATATATATGTGCATACATATATATATAGTAAATGTAGAGGGAAATAGTATTTGTAGAGGGAAATACATATATGGTATGTGTAAATAAATATACATTTATATATATATATATGAAAGTTCACAAGGCTCAACCTTTAACAACATGTTAGTGATATCTTATAGGAAGATCTTAATGGCCCCTCCCAAAATAGAACAATCTTCACACTCTTTCCTCTATGGATACTTTTTTATAGCATTTTCAGTGGTTTTTCATAACGAACAATACAAAATATATTATTTCAGTTCTGCTTTGGGACAGGGATTGGGTCTTGGGATGTAAACATCCCAAATATGGTGATGGGAAGGTGTAATGGTGATGGGATTGGTGTTTGAATATTAAATATAATCAAATATTGTGAACTAACTTATTTTAAAAAAACCCACAGCTTCCAGCTATCCTGTCTTGGACTTCAAGTTCACTGTATTTGAAAACCATTCTTCATACATAGTAGAATTGGCAGTCCCTTTTTGTAACTGAGGTGGCTCAAAATGGTAAGATATGGTACGATCTTCTCTCTCTCTCTCTCTCTCTCTCTCTCTCTCTCACTCTCACTCTCACTCTCTCACATACACATTTGTTGGCTTGGAAATGTGAATGATTTCTCTATTTCAAATTATACAACATTTTCTACAAAAAAGAAAAAAAAAACCTCTGTAAGTCTTAAAATGTTTGCTGCCAAATACAGTATTTTCAAATCTCTCTAAATTAAAAAAAAAAACATTAGGGATCACTTACTCTCAGGCTCCTACCGTGTCTTTTTAATAGAACTTAAAATAGAAGGCTTTTTAAAATTATCTTCTTGGAGTGGTAGACGCTACCATTTTTGGCTTGAGGAAGATCGTTGGCAATGTTCTCAAAGTGTTCATTCTGTAAGCAGGTCATAACTATGGCAAAATTTCCTCAAAATTCAAAACTGTTTCTCTATCCTAGAACACAAATAGAGCCATTGCTGCATCAAGAACTTAGGGGACCTCAAATTTCGACCCAAGCTAGTCTCAGAGAATTGTGCACAATCATTTCTGAAAATGAGTTGCTAAGTTATTTTATCTTCATCTATACAAATTCCTTTGTCTTATATAATTGCCAATGGGTGGTTGTTCTTTTAAATCCCAGGCTTTAAAACATAGTTTAAAAGGTAAGTATTTCATGATGTATGCACTAGACTATAACCCAATACTGCTTAAACATTTTATTTTAAACGTAAACATTTTAGACAGATAAAATATGATGAATGAACTCACTGCTCAACCAGTAAATGGTGAAAAGAAAGTGGTTTCATCCCACTTTACTGTTCTTTTCCTTCATTTAGAAGGTCACTTTAAAAAAGGTTTAGAACATTTAATAATATACTACATAAGACAAAATGAATTTAACTGTTTAACCAAGTTAAATTAATTTTTTAATTGCTTAATCAACTGCTTCATGACTCTTATCTTGCAAGCAGCTACTGAATCATTGGGAAGTGCAATTACTCATGATGAGTATTCTTATTTAACTCGTAGTTAACAGAGTATATGGACTTACTTTGGAGTTTTTAATGGTGTGACTTTAAATAAAGTTCTCAGATTGAAAGCATTTGACTATTTTCATGTTTTGAAAAAACCTGCAAGTGTTTGGTCTGTGTTGTGTTAATTTCTGAATAGTGATACCAATAACAGGAATAAGCAAAGTCTGGGGTCAGAGATTTACAACAGGTTAAAAATGATTTAACTCTGTCAAAAGGAAAATAAAATTCTTTACATGAGTGTTAGCAAAGTTCTTCACTTATGCTTTAAAAGTCCTGAGCATGCAGATGTATACATAAAACCATCATGAACTATTCTGTAAATCACAGTGCCTCAATAAAGTTGTTTTTTTGTTTGTTTATTTTGGTTTGGGGGCCACACCCAACAATGTTCGGGCTTACTCCTGGCTCTGCTCTCAGGGATCACTCCTGGCAAGAATCAGAGGGACCATAAAGGATGTTGGGGATTGAACCTGGGTGGGTCATATGCAAGGCCTTACCTGTTAAATTATCTATCCACCCCCCGAAAGAGTTTTTCAAATAAGCAGAAAAGTAAAAGTCCTGAATATGCCCTTGATTCATGTACTGGAAATAAAAATCAAACTTCATTATTTTCTAATAAAAATATATAAAGGGCAGGAAGTGATTTTTACATGTGTCAATTATTTTCCATTGACATGTACAGAAATTAAATCTCTTGATGATTTAAAGTAAAAAAGGACTAATTTTCTGTTCTATTTTCAAAGTTGCTTAGGATTACTTAAATGTTAGCATCCTTCCTGTTCATGCCTTCTGAACAGTTAATGGTATTTTATACTGTAATTACAGGTGCATAAAAAGTATTCCTATGTCCAAAACATCACCTTCCGTATCTAATGTGGACTAAGCACCAAAGAAACACTTAGCTTTGGTGACTGTCACAGAAGACACCAACATAATTTCCCCAAGTTAGCACTTAGCTAAAGAAAAACTCCTAAGGTCACAAAAGCCATGTAACTTTTTTTTCTTTTTGGGTCACAGCTGGCAATGCTCAGGAGTTACTCCTGGCTTTGCACTCAGGAATCACTCCTGGTGGTGCTCAGGGGACCATATGGGATGCTGGGAACCGAACCCAGGTCGGCCACGTGCAAGGCAAACGCCCTACCCGCTATGTTATCTCTCCAGCCCCAAGCCATGTAGCTTTGGCCACATATCATGGAATATTTTCATAGACTAAAAAGCAAGGAAGCTAGAGAGCTCATAATAAGACTCTGAGTGTTGACAAAAGACCTTTTTTTAAAAAAAATTACATGTATTTCTGTGTTTTGTATTATTTTCAAAATAACTCATAAACAGTAAGCCCTAAACTGTTCTTTAGAAATACCCACAACTCTGTAAATAATTAATGTGAAAAGCAGTTTTTACAATAGGCTTCACTTCGCACCTCTCCTAGCTCCAGACCTTTAAGTTAGAGAACAAGCAGTGTTCCCAATAAAATATATTTTTAGATTACAGGAAAGCAACCTGGACAGAAGCGCCTAAGGTGGAAATGCACAACAAAAACCATGTTGAGTAAATCCTGAACAAATGCAACATAATCCTTCCTTTTGCACCTGAATGTTTGATCCGGAAATAACATCAGAGATAAAGTATCCTGTTTGCATAAGTCGCGATTAGCAGTAACTATTTCAATTCGTATTAAAAGTGGTCTTCCACGAAAGGATACAAATGCCACTGAATAAAAAAAACGGTATCTTCAAACTTCTGAGTTAAATTGCGTCAATTAAAGCTACAGACGTTTCATGGTGCTTCTGCTTTTGTTTCAAATTGGGTCATTTGATTAAAGTGCCCACAAAAAGTGACGCTGGTCTCTGATGCCAGAGTCAGTGGCCCACTGCCGCCACCACGACAGGTCGCTGGACTTGCATCCTCCCAAACTTCAGGAGTCTATCAGCCACTGTTTAATGAAGTGGCTTCAGAAGCGGGTCCGGGCCTGTGACAGTTCCAGCTCTACTCCTCCCTGCACTTATAAACGTCGCCGACACCTGTGGGACTTCCTTCCCCCTCCCCCGAACGCACTTATTTAACCCATTAGCGCTCCTTATTACGCCTCGTGCAAATGTTCCCCCTGGACCTGCTCCGCCAGCGCCAGACGGGCGGGCTGCTGTGCACGGGCGTGACGGGCAGGACTTGGGGTGCGAGGGGTGCCGGCGGGACCTGCCTCGCACAGAGGGATCTCCGGAGCACAGCAGCCTCGGCGAGCCCTGAGCGCAGAGACCGGGTCCCGCAGCCCGCAGCCCGCAGCCCGCGCCCCGCTCGGCTGAAGCCCCGCCCTCAGCGGTGCTCCCCGCGCCCCCCTGCGCTCCCAGAGACCCCAAGCGACCTCCTCGCGGTCCTCAGCTGTCACCCCTCCCCGGGGCCTCCAGTGCCCGGCTCCCTCCCACCGCCTCCTGCCCTGCCGGCCAGAACCCTCCCGAGCGGACAGATGCCGCCACTCCGGACCGGGGGGCCCCGGCCGGGGACCATCGCGGGGCGCCGTGCAGCCGCCACGGGACTCGGGGGCCCCACTCCTTCCCCCGCTCTTCCGCCGCCCCGGTCTGCTCACCGTGCGGCCCTGCAGGTCGGGGCTGGGGCTCCGGGCGAGGGGACTTTGCCGAGCAGAGCTGGCTGCAGGGGCCGGGCGCCGGGCCAGCCGCGGGGTCCTCCTTGTGCGGCGCGCGGGGCTTCGCGCTCTCCCGTAGCCCGGCAACGGCTGCCGCCTGCGAAGCCACGCCCACCTGGGCCCCGCCCCGACGCCAGGGTGCCCCCTACCGCCCCGGCTAGGCGGCGCAGGCCTGGCCCCTCCAATGCCCGCGGTCCTCCCCACCAGAGCATCAAGCTCTCCTTCCCTGCTAGTGCCGTCAGCTTGGGGAACTTGGGAACTTGAGTTTGTGCATGTACAAAGCACCGCTAACAGTGTCTACCTTGCACCTCTGCTGGTTAGGAGTGTGAAAAAAAAAGCATGTAACTCCCCCTCCCCACCTCCGCCCACAAGGGTTGGTATGCTATAGAAAAGTCTAAATTCTAGTTTCCTCTGCCCACTGTGCAAACTGAGCACCTCCAAAGCCTAATTTTCTGCATGTCTTGTGCATAAGCAGCACCATTTTGAATCGGTTGGGTTTGCTTTCCCACAAACACTGCAGAATTTGAGCACAAGAGTACAACGGGTACGGTGCTTGCCTTGCATGCAGGTGACCTGCATTCAGTCCCTGGAATCGCATATGGTCACCCCATCAGGAATGATCACTGAGCACCACTAAGTGTAACACCTAAAAAAGCAGACAATTTTTGCTTGTTCCTTGGTAAGTTCTCACACATTCATCCTTTCTCACTCTTCTCACTCAACACATAGCTGCCTCGTCCAGCAGGTCCTACTTTCTTTCATTGTGGTCACTGTCACCAAATAAAATATTTACTAGAGGTTCCTCCATGGTAAAGAATGGCTTCCCTGCTCCTTGAATTACCATGCAAAGATTTTTATGTCTGAGTTCCACCCACACTTTCAACCTTATCTTTCTCTCCTCCAGACCACACAATTTATATTCTGGCCAAACTGGTCTGCAAGCCTGGCTTCTAGTGTGCCCTGAACTTACCCTTACCTTTTGCTCTCTAAGTTTCTTCTTTATACTTTCTTCTTTTGATGTCCTTTATCTCTGCCCAGATGTCTTACTTACCTTGCTCCTGTTCGGGACCCAACGCATAAAACATGACTCTCATGAGCCTTTCCAAGATACATGGCCTTCTTACTACAGGAAAGCACTCATCACATTCTTCTTTGTGTCATTAGTTTTCTCAAAAAGTTAAAAATTAGAAATTTTAAAAAGTTCACTGTCATCACTGTCATCCCATTGCTCATCAATTTGCTCAAGCGGGCACCAGTAATGTCTCCATTGTGAGACTTGTTACTGTTTTGGGCATATCAAATACATCACAGGTAGCTTGCCAGACTCTGCCAGGGTGGCGAGATACTCTCGCTAGCTTGCCGGGAAATTCGAGAGGGGCAGAGGAATCAAACCTGGGTCTGTCCCATGCAAGGCTAACACCCTACCCAAAAAGTTAAAAATTTAAAAAGGTAAAAATGCTGCCAAGAAGCTGGAGATGAAGGCACTTGTACAGGGATGAAGGCACTTGCTCTGCATATGGCCAACTTGACTTCAATCCCATGTGGTCCCCTGAGTCCCACTCAGGAATGATCCCTGAGTGCAGAATCAGGGGGATAGGTGTGAATACCTCTGGATATTACCCCAAAAGAACAGCAGCAAAAACCTCTCAAAGGAGGGGCATATTTATGCTCAAAATTGTATCAAATATTCAAACAAATGCAGAATAAATGTTTTCTGGGTAGAGAATTTGACCAAATATTCTAGTTTCCCTTGTCTCCTTAATATTCAGAGACAGTGACAAATTACTTAGCTCATTTGTTCTCGCATCATTTCATGCGGATTTGACGCATTTTTCCCCCCAGTTAGTCTGTTAACTTATTATGGAGAGAGCCCCTGTTGTTTACATGGTTGGCCTTTAGCATTATATAATCTGGTCTTGAATGCCACTTTGCAAGTTATTAGTTGGATGGCCTTAGAAAAGTCACTTAACCTTCCTAAATTTCTATTTATACATAAAACAGTCATTTTACTAGTGACTGTTAAGCCAGATATGGCATCTAATACATTTAACTCAGTGTCTAGCACACAGTGACTGAGTACTAAATGGTACCCATTATTAGTAGCAATGTGTCTATTGTAGTTTCTGTAAGATTCACAATCCTATCATCAATAAACAGTAAAAATTGAAATAATAGTTGACAGTGGAGAAAAGAGTATTGAACATGTGTACTCTAGCACTTAGATGTGTCTTATTCATTCAATAATAGAACAGGCAATAAATACTCCCAATATTAACTCACACTGAGTATTTATATGATCCAAAGATATTACTTGAACGAGAACCTAGACCAACAACTGAGCAGCAATTAAAAAGTGCAGTTGTGCAGCATTCGTGGGGCTGGAAAGATAGCACAATGGGTAGGGTGCTTGCCTTGCTGCCCCCAGTTTGATTCCTGATGAGCCATAAGGTCCCCGATTCTCACTAGAGTGATTCCTAAGAGCAGAGAAGGCCAAAGCACAGTTGTGGATAGCCCCCAAACAAACAGAAAACAAAAATACAAAAATACAATTCTTAGACTCTTTCAGAGGGAATTCCATGCTTAGGATTGGGACTGAGAATACTTTCCTCTCTTTAAAATGCTTGAATACCATTAATAAGTTGAACTTTTAAATTTTATTTTACTTTTGTTTTCTTTTTTACTGAAAGACCAAATTGTTCTAAGGTGCTTGGCAGAGATGTTTTTAAGATTAGGGCCATTTTTCTGATGCTAGTTTTGGAAATATACAACACTAGGATAGTTTCCAAAAAATGTTGAGGTAAAGAAACAACAAACTTCTTGAAAAATAATTTGGCCTACAAACTAGGTCACCAGAAGTAAGAAAATTATCTAACTTTCTAGCAATTTCTGGTCAAAGCTCCTCTTCATCAAGAAAATGGTAAAGAATCTTGACTTCTGTTCGTTATTTAATAGCTGCTTATTATTTTTTTGTTAACTAGATTAATAAATGGGAGGAATAATTTCAAATACTAATAAAGCTCATTACAACTTAACTTTAAAAATAGAAGGGAAATAACCAAGATCCACTATATAAATTATTCCCAGCACCCATTCCTGTGAATTATAAACTGTAGGATTGGAACCAGACATTGAATGACCTACTCAAGGTCACAGAACAGGTTCACTATAAAACCGCAATCAAAATCAAGTTCCCTGGTTCCTAATATGTCTTTACCATACACTTGTGCAAAACCAATACTCAGGGAGGTTATTTTTATCCACACAATGTCATAGTGGTGACACTTAAAGAGCAAAGTGATGAGCTGTAACTCTCCATTAAAATACAGGTGACTCCAGCACCTTTGACCAGACACTTTCCATGTGTCTAATGAGAAGAAGTTGATCTTTTGATCTGTGCCTCTTTCTCCTAGTAAATATTTTGCACATGGCAGAGTTAGGAATAGGTTTCTTGGGTGGTAATCCATGATTCTAGCCTATGGAACTGCCAGAGCATTGGGGACATTTAACAGAATGGAGAAAACTGTTTTAAGTCAGTTCCTTTTAAAGGGAATGCAGGGGCTGGAGAGATAGCACATCGGGTAGGGCGTTTGCCTTGCATGCGGCCGACCCGGGTTCAAATCCCAGCATCCCATATGGTCCCCTGATCACGGCCAGGGGTAATTCCTGAGTGCAGAGCCAGGAGTAACCCCTGTGCATTGCCAGGTGTGACCCAAAAAGCAAAAAAAAAAAAAAAAAAAAGAAAAGAAAAGAAAATAAAGGGAATGCAGTTTTCTTTCAGAAGGAATGGGTTGATAGTATCTCCTGACCCCTGCTTTACAACCTACTCTTCTTCTCTTTTCTGCCTTTGACCCAACAGCAAATTTGAGTCACATGGATGGTATTAAGCTACTTGTGGTGACTTCAGAGTTGTGCCTTCTGTAAATAGGTGGACTCAAGAGACAACTTTTTAAAATCAGTTTTTTAAAATGCACCAACTTATCAATTTTTTCTCTTTTTCTTTTTGGCCACACCCAGTGGTGCTCAGGGCTTAACTCCTGGCTCTGCTCTAAGGGATCATTCTTGGCAAGTTTGGGAGACCATATAGCGTGCTGGGACTCAAACTCAAGTTGTCATGTGCAAGTCAAGCATCCTACCCCTCTGTACCATTGCTCTAGCCAATTGTCAGTTTTCCCGTGTGAACTGGGATGATTCAGGGACTCTAACAAAACTAAACATGGATGCTTGTGGGGTCCTGGAATCAAGAGAGAATTGATTACATTTTGAGATCCTTTATCGACAAAGAATTTAGGTCAATTAGCGGGAAATTCAGTTTAAAAAAACTGATAATATGATATATTAAAAGAAAAGGAAGCACCCTTTTTAAAGATTTTTTACTATAATATTTGCTTTAAGTTTCATCCTCTGTAATCCCTACTTAAGCAATCAACAAACTACAAGACCTCTATGATGCCTGCATTTGGAACTTAGAGTGATGATGTTTTGTGCACACAGAAATAAGAGGGAGTCTCTTCTTGGCTCAAAAATTTTGGCTAGAAGAACTATATAAGGGGGGTGGAAAAAAATTCACATGTGTCTCTCATGGGGCTGCACTTTAAATTGTGCTTTTGTTGTTCTTTTCAAATAAATCCATCTGGAACTAGAAAATTACTACAGGGGGTAAGGCACTTGCCTTACATGCAACTGACCTGACACCACATATAGTCCCACCAGGAGTAATCCCTGAGCACAGAGCCAGGAGTAAGCCCTGAACACCTCTGGATATGGTTCAAAACAAACAACAGAAACAGCTCACCCAAATAAATCCATTTTGCTAATAAAATAAGTTGTTGCTTTCTGTCTGAGGTTAATGCCTTGAGTGAATCAGCTGCCTAACCTTGAGGAATAGAAGGGCCCAAGATTTGAAATCAGATGATACTGCACTAAATCAGTTTTCATAACTTGCATACTATTTAAGCCTCTGAGACTCAGTTTACTCATCTGTATAATGGGAATAACAAACTGATTTTTCTGTTTAGTTAAGTAAGATAGTGTTTTAAAAATAGAGTTAGAATTCTGGGCACACGGTCCCCAGTAAATACTATAATCAATAATAAATACTAAAATCAATCATAAGTGAATGAATTAGTGTTGAATTAATAAATATTAGTGATGTTACTAAATAATTTCTAAAGCTTAATGTGAGATTTTTAATGATGGTTATAAGAGAAACAGACAGCTATTTTGTCGTTTGAAACTTACTTCTCTTGCCCAGCTCTTCAATTTTTCATGACTCACTAATATCTTCTAAGAAAATATCGATTACGTAGAAATATACAAAGATGTGCTCATATAATATAAAATATGTAAACACAGACACATATAAACATATATAATTATATACAAATAGGCCAGAGAGATATAGAGAGAGTAAGGTGCTTGCCTTGCAACTTTAGGAGTGACCTCTAAGCATAGAACCAAGAGTAAGCATGGAGTACTGTCAGGTATGGTTTAAAAACCAAAACAAAACATACTACACATGTATATATAAGTTTATGTGAAAATCATTAAGTATATGAACATTGTGGTAAATAATAAAATTCAAAAGCAAATGGAACAAGAAATCACCAGACTGGGGGCTGGAGCGATAGCACAGTGGGTAGGGCATTTGCCTTGCATGTGGCTGACCAGGTTCAATCCCCGGCATCCCATATGGTCCCCCAAGCACCACCAGGAGTAATTACTGAGTGTAAATCCAGAAGTAACCCCTGAGCATCGCTGGGTGTGACCCAAAAAGCAAAAAGAGAAAAAAAGAAAAAAATCACCAGACTAATCCAGAAGAAATCCAAAAGAAATCACCAGACTGACAAATCTATCATGGAAACAAAAAATGTATTTCCATAGGAAGCAGTTATCTTCATCTTTCTGATTAACTTATTTTGTTTGAGTAATTGTTGGAAAATAGAGTCTGTGTGGTAGACTAGAAAGAACCTGGAACCTAAACTTGGAAAACTAACCCGAAATAATTGTAGTTTAGATAGTCAAGTAGTCAAGTTGCTTTTCTCCAGGAAGTTTCCTCATCTGTAAAATGGCTCTATGAATTCCAGTCCCACTTATTTTATGACTATGATCTAATTTCCACCCTCATTGCATACAAGAGAAAACTGGCAAAGTGACTCTCTTAAGGTCACATAGCTAATCAGTGACAGAATCAAGAATGGAAAAAAGTCTTTTGAAGACTTGCAGTAACAAAGCTATCATTGAAGCAATAGATAGGAAAGTGCTTTGAAAATTTTTCAGTGGAAGTATTATGGAATATGTCTATTTAAATCACAAGAATATTATGTGATAATTTAGAAATACCTTTTAAAACTGTACCTGTATATTAAACAATAGGCATCTGTCTTTTTAAATTGAATATAATTTGTTTCATTCCTCAACAAAGACTCAAGGAGTAAACAATTAACTGAATTAATTCAGACATTGAGTGGATTTTCAAGGATTTGACTTGCCCAGGCTAGTTTTCTACAAAGCCTAAATTAATCAGATAATTGCTAATTCTCCCCTTTGTTTTGTGCTGAGAGTCTTTATTTGCTAAAATGAGCCTCGTGGCAAAATAAGCATTTAAAAATATTTTAAATCTTAAACCTGAGTTAAATGATTGAGTTCATAAGTATAGTACTTCTGTAGGCATCCTCTCTCAGCATCAGTTTAATTAATCATTAATTTTCTTTATCTAAATATGAACATTAGTATGACGTTCATGACTTAAATAGAATTTTTTTTAAAAACAAATGAAAAAATTAATCGAAACTGATACTCTAGGATATTATAAAATTGCATTTTTAGTTTGTCAGTAGATCAAAAGCATAATGCCTCCCTGGCATGACTAAGACAAGAGCTAATTTTTGTAGATTAAATTCTTAGTGACACATTAAAAATATAGCATCAGCTTAGTATGGCTTTAACTAATCTTTATTAACAGCTATCAAAGTTTTAAAATTAAATGAATGATGCTAGCCACTTTCCTGTATCAGGAGAAAAGTTTGAAAAGTTATTTAGTTAGCTTTAAACAATTAATTACATGCAAAGTGAGACTCATTAGAATTCCTGCTTTATCAAAGTTTTGGGCCAAAGAATAACTTGTCTTATCATTTATGATTCTTTTGTGGTTGAGCATAAAGTAGGCTATTATGATGAGAATTAAATACAATATTCAAATAAATCAAGGATATTAAAATGAACAAATGAAAACATGAGGCACTTGCTTTTCCACGATATTAAGCTTTTGCACCTCAATGTAAAGACTTGACTGTGTACACATCCATAAGCACATGCATGCAAATCAGTGAACTGATGAAAAAGTGAATTTCAAGTTCAGCACAGCATATTATTTGACTTTGAGGTGTTGAGCATATACTAAAGTGAAAATGTGACTAAAATCTTTATGTAACCTAAAAGCTGTTGGTTGCCCAGATAATTTTCATAAACAGCTGGTGAATTTTAACTCATAGCAGCTGTCATTGTAAATTTAAAGTAAATGTTAATTCGGGGATATTAACCTTGAGAGTGTTTCTCTAAATAAATCTTGCATTATTTCCAAAGGTTTCTGAAAACCACTAGAAGGTTTTTTATCCAAACGTGGCACAATTTTATCCTCACTGTGCTCAAAATTTTCAGCCTTATACATGAAAGGCTTTAACCAAGACTTGAATGCCTGTTCAGTGATCCCTGGGATACACAAACTGTATAAGGAAATAGATTTGAGGGGTTTACATCTTGTAGGTGAGAGAATAATCAGTATTACTAGAGATGCACTATACTCTTCCATAAGAAAACAAGAAAAGCATGACCTCAAATACAGTCCAGCTGTTTGTTTACTAAGTAACCTGCAAATATTTGGAACGATTATAGCAGGTGTTAGACTGAAGCACTGGCTCCATGCTAAAGTTAAGCACTTGAAGGTTTTGTTCTGCTCAACCACGCACTTTGCAAGAGAAATTTGCATGACAGATTGCAAACCCTTTTGGACAAATGACTATAAATGGCAGCGGAGTATCATTTCCCCCGGATACATGCGTGTAGTAGTTTAATATACTACTCAAGTGCAGAAATGCCGGGCTTTTAATTACGTCAAGCCATCCACTTCTTAGCACGCTCCAGAAAAGTGAAGTGAAAGCTCCCACAGAATCTGCAGCGCAGTACCTGCAGCGAACAGAATTCTTTCCAGTACTCACCCTTTCGGCAACTTCGTTTCTCCCTGCCAGCACTCCTGTGCCAAACGCTGCTACCTTCCTCCAAAACGTATGTCAGCACAAGCCCAGACGAGACTTCAAATCCAGGAAAATAAAATTAACCGTGCAGATCAAAGGCAGACGAGCAGGGGGATGAAATGCCAGTAATCTGATCGCTGATCAGTTGCAGAACATCAAAGGCCAGGGCTGAGTTTATACACATGCAGGGATATCCAGAAAGTTCTCTCCTAGCTGCTCGCCACCCTCCGCCCTCTAACCCACAAATTCTTTTGTTTAGCTCGAACCACGTTGTTTAATTCCTTTCTCTTCTTCCCCCTCTCTTTTGCAGTCTCCCCGGTGGCTGCTTGCTCCCGGGCTGGGGCTGAGGGGCTGGGGCTGGAGCTTTGTCGGCTCCCGAGCCTGGGCTGTGTTGGGAGCTTTGCCTAGTGCCAGCGGGTTCTGCTTTATCCCTTTCATCTCCCTGAACTGCAGATCCCATGACATCATTCAGCGCCGTGGGACTGGCAGGAGAGCTGTAATTCAGCCCGTGGGGGGTGCGGCTCCGAGGAGCTAGAGGCCGGCTCCTTTCTAAGCACTTAGGCGAGTGGTGCCTCACGCTCTGCACAGCTTCTGCGTGGCCGGTTGGAAAAGCCAGAGCAATGGTAGCA
The DNA here is from genome assembly GCF_027595985.1 of Sorex araneus. Taxonomy (NCBI): domain Eukaryota; kingdom Metazoa; phylum Chordata; class Mammalia; order Eulipotyphla; family Soricidae; genus Sorex; species Sorex araneus. The sequence continues at coordinate 226,175,595 of NC_073302.1, forward strand.
GAAGGGCCCCGGTGGGATCACCCCCTCACGGGGTCTGCCCCATCTGAAGGTCGCTGCTTGCTGATCTCTTGGGGGTCGAAAACGGCCGTTTTCCACAAAGACTTAGAAGAGTTTAGTGTCAC